>NC_051185.1:84932560-85052559 GCF_013339695.2 Rhipicephalus sanguineus | reverse complement strand
TGCTTAAAAGACCTTGGTGTCCTGCATTAATGATATACGGAACGAAAACTTGCGGTGGTGTTTTGTAGCAGAACAATCGTTGAACTGCTAAAATGCCAGATAAAGAAAAGCGTTTAAAAAAAAAAAAGAGGACAAGAAACATCTTTTTTTCCGCGACTTTCGGTTTGTGCTTAGTGCCCAGCGGCCGCCGGTAGCAGCTGCAATGCTCATCACACCCCGCGCGCGCCGCTAAAACCGCCGCAACCGCACGGCTGCGGGTGCCTGTTCATTTCTGTCGGCGCAGTCGCGTGTAATGAGGTACGTCTGAACCACCGGAAACTTATCTCTTTGTATGACACGTGTTTTTCCCGCGGTCGGTCTTCGTTTTTGACGTTCGTCGCGGCGGGACGAAATGCCTACTACGGCTGCCGCTGAAGGCTTTCACAACAGGATCGTCGGTCGCGAACACCGTTGCATACGTTCCTAGAGTGCACAAGCGCGTAGGCTTTGAATACGTGCTGCTCAGACATCAGGCCAATGAACTCATTGAAATGTGACTTCCTTTGCTAGCTCGGAACACTTCGTCGCTTCACTTAGCTGCGTCTGAAAAAAGAACCAAAAGCAAGGAAACATGGCGCCATCTAGCTGTAATGCGCTCAAACGAGGCTTGCTTTCGTATATTTCGTGCTCTCCATCGTAACGAAGGCAACCGATTTCGAATAATTCCACATGTATACGGCTTATGGTAGCGGGATGTGACAGTAGCTTCTGTATGCACAGAGCTATGAAACGGCTGAGATATTCCCCCATGCGGTGTCTCGTCGCGCTAAAAACGAACTGCTCAGCAGTCGAACGCCGACCGCATAGGTAAACACAAACCGACGAGCTACAATGCCTTGATTCAGCCGTAATAACTGCCTTTTGTGGCCTCATCGAAGCTAATGAAACAACTCATTGTTACGTCCTCCGTAACATTAATTTATCTACTGCTGCCGCTGCCACGTTGGACCATGTGGCTGACCCAGACTGCCTGACTGGCACATGCGCGGCCTCCTGCTCCTCTTCGTCGCATGCCACAGCAGGCTCGTAACCGTAATTTTGGCAAGTTTGAAATGGTCTCCATCAGAGTGATTTATAGCTGGTAAAGGGTATGGCGACATGAAGCATGCTGTGTGGCTATGTGAAGGCGTTGCGCGCTTCGAAAAAAGGCTGCCGATCGGCCCACCGGCTGTCGAATGAGGGAGCCATGACGTCAAGGCTTCCAACTCGCGCTTGCCGAGTGACATGCGCACGCTCACAAAAACGTAGAAATAAGACCGCCATCTGAAAAGTTCGATAAGAGCGACACTGAGAATTCATTTTCAGCATTTTCGCAAAATTTTCAGTTTGCATCAGTACTCCAAATACTTCAGGTGTGCGCAGCGCCGCTGCGATTGCTTGTACCGTCGGAAATGAACTCATAGTTCATGCTCCGAGACGTCGCGTCGCCTTGTACTATCGAAGTGTGGGCGCACTGTTTTTTCTTTTGTAGCGTTAGCTACACTGACCTAGCCGAGCCATCCTCGCGTGGATCCTCAAGAGCCGCTGCGCATGCGCGAGGTTCAGTGATTCACGCACCGAAGCCGGCACCTCCCTCGCACTTTGCCGCCGCCGCCGCCGGTATGCACTTTCCAGAGGATACGTCGTAGCCTTGGCAGACGTATTGGCGCCGGAGCGCGCGCAGCTATTCGCCTTGTGGTGTGCATCGCCGTCTGACTCCGCTGCTGGCGCTCTGACTGGCGTTTGCCAGTTTGGTATAGCCATGGAAAAGGAGAGCGCAAAATGCTGCTCAACGAGCAGAAGAGCGGAGAAGCTTAACTCATCAGATGCCGAAGTAGTTTGCCTGGCAAAATAAAAATACATGTGCCACATAATACGTATAACGTGTGTGTGTGTCATTGGAGCACAGTAATCATGATGTCAAGCTAATCCTAGACAATCGGAAAACTAAGAATAATTAGCTGAACCTTTACTAACGCTACGTTATCCTGGCATAGCCGAGCTACGCCACTGCACATACTTTTTAGTGTGCCCACATCGGCGAATCGGTTTTGAGACCCAAACACTAGGCCGAGCTGGTATTGCCAATGGTAACGTTGGGGCAGGTACAATGCCGACTGCGCGTTCTCTTTTAGTCCGCTGTTTGGGCTTCTTCGTCGTTGTGGAATACACAACCGCTTGCACGTTGCCTGCTTCGCTAACTTTTAACAACATGGCGGGAGGTGACGTTGCTGGATTCCTTCAGGAACCAGCTTGAAGGAGGCATCCGTCTGGCTTCATCCACCGCCGTGCCTTAAGCGAAGGTTACATGAGAGAGATAGCGAGCCACGCTTGACGATAATTGTTATGTTTAATGGCCCACAAGCCCCGATAGTATCTGATGGACGCCGTAGTGGAGGCTCCGTAAATTTCGACCTGGGCCTTTTTAGCGTGCGTGAATATAAGTACTCGGCCTCAAGAATTCTCGCCTCCATCGAAATGCTGTCGCGGCGGCCTAGATTCGATCCCGCGACCTTCGGGTCAGCAGTCGGGCACCATAACCACTATACCACAATGGCGGTCATCCCACGCCTTGCTTTCGATGTCAGTACGTTGCCGACCGTCACGACGATATTATTTAGGCTCTCTGTAAGACCCTTCTGTGGCTGGTAGGCGGTTGCCTAAGGTAATTTTGTCTAATAGTATCGCAGGACTGCTCGAGCTAGCGCTGCCGCAAAAGCAGTTCTTCCGTCGGGATAACTCTGGAATACCACATCGCAATTTACAAGTTTCTACGAAGAATTTCGCGACTTGGGTGGTACTAGGCATGTGCAGACTTTTCGTTTCTTCGACTAGCAAGCAGATATTCTCTACTTAGAACATTAGGTTTTGACCATTTGTTAATGTCGGAGCGGGTCTAGGTATGTGCAAATCGATCGCTTGACCGGTAGGCAAGATGGTCTGATCTTCAGCGGGAATTTCGTCGCTCCTTACCACGGCAACGTTTGGCGTTACTGCCAGTCCAGTGGTGTTTTGACGTAGTGAGCGAGGTCAGCGTTCGGGCACAAACAGCGCTAGTTTTGAATAGTCGAAAGCGTACGTTAGAAGTCGAGATGGCCAGCATCGGCCAGGAGAAGCTCTGGCGGTAGTGATGAGAGCAAACGAGAATGTAGGCAGCACAGAATACTCATAAGTTTAAAGGAAGACGCTTTGAACGCAAAACAATGAAAACGCAAGTATCAGTTCCCTTGGTGACGTCATCGGTCTTGCCTTCAAATACTCCATAAGTTCTGGCCCAGTCCACTGCTACGGGGCGAAGTTGCCTGCGTTCACAGTTACAGTGAAGGTGATTTGTCCTGGTCATCTTGCAGCGGCAGGTGTATGGGCCGTGGGGAGAAGGGGCACCAGAGCGATTCCGCCAGGCTTGTGCACCACGGTTGTGTCGAATTCGTAGAGTCTGATGCTATACAATGAGAGAGGTGACCTGAAGGGTCCTTAATTTCGCGAGCCAACAAAAGGCCGAGTGTTCCTTACCACTTCGGGGAGAGAGAGAAATGTTTATTTACAGAAAGGCAGATAGGTGGACCTGAGCGATAGTATGCTCTAAAGCCCCTCCATCGCGTCTGCTGCCGCTTTTTTAAGTACCGCCATCTATTGTTTCGATGGCGACGCCCACTTCCGGTTCCGGAGCTTCCGGAAGGAAGTTCTTGAGCCACTTCCTTCCTTTTCCTTCCATCTTTTTTCTCGCACGCATGTGCACACGCGAGAAAGCAAATATTCACTCTCCGTTTCGCAAGTTGTTGTTGTTTGAGGTTCGTCGTAAACTGCCTGCCGCCGAGCGAGTTTTCGCTCGGTGTTCTGCGTCGCGAGGGCATGGGCGGCATGGGGCGGGTGCATCAACCGGAAGAGCAGCAGAAACATCATCGGCATTTCGGCTTCCGCTAGGCGGGGAGCCGGTGTAAAGGGAGTGGGGGAGGACGAGTTGCGCTACTTAACCTAGCCGGCGGAAACGCATGGAGGGCTTTAGTATGCTTAGCCTGCTACTCTACACCGGGGGAGAGGAAAGCGGAAGATAAAGAATGATAAATGACGATGTTGAGTTAGAGAGTTGAGTATGTACAGTCCCTTCAAGTTGGCGCAGTGCTATAGCCGCTCCTCCAATGCAGTGGCCTGTAGGGAAGCTGTGATCGCTCTTACGACCACAGTTGCACTTTTGGCGTCAGGAACACAACCTCATCAGTTAATGACCTATTATTAAATGGTTCAGTAGCGGAAACCAATTGCTGTCGGTCACGTGCATATGCTGGTCAGGTAGAAAATATGTGCTGAAGTGTTTCTGGCACTTGAATGTGATCACAGGAGCCTTCCGCAAAAGGTAAGGGCAAAGCCGTCAAGGCTTCTGATGACGCGAGGCTCCGAAGAGTCGAGATTCCACTATCGGCGTACTTTAGCGAACAAGGCCTCGAGATTTTACCTGATTAATCTGCTTTGGTCGCGTTCACGTAGGAGCCAGTCACGGCCCATGCCATATCCATCAATGGGCATAATTTTTGTTTGCCCCACAACACGCACAGAATATTAGGGGCTATGATGAATCAAAGCCTCCGCTGAAGTCCTGATGCAGCCGGCCTAAAGATGTGCATGACGGCCGTCTCGCATTTCTTCACCTTTCTCAGCACGAAGATGCGGCTTACGTCCGTGCACGCGATGTTGCAACTCTACAGACGCTGTTTCCTTGACACTTCAGGTCAGTTTTCCGGTGCTGACGAACACGTGTAAAATTAATTTAGGATATGAAATGCTCTGGGCCAGGCACTGGGAGCGTTTGTGATTACCACGCTGTAAAGTCACTTTACCACGCTGCACTTCAAGAGCGGTGACCATTGTGATTGCAAATGATCATCCTGGCGCAATTCACGCCACACTCGAGGTACTTGCAGCGCATAATAGCTCTCCTCGATGCCCAGTTCATCAGGTAACCTCACTTCCGAAAGACCGGCCTGTGCCTCCTTTCGCAAGAGGATATAGGCTCATCGCGGGTGCCTTCTACTGCCTATGCTTCTGCCTATGGTCTGAGCTGCAGGTTCTCTGGTTCATCGGAGGCTGCAGCACCCAACATAGTCAAACGTTTGTGCCATGTGTTCTAGGCATGCTGTACTTGATTGCTCTGGCGTGTGGTAGGAGGTACATAGACATAGAACGACCGGCTCCTTGAGCACAGTCACAGTGTCTGAACGACAGTATCGGGGCATCTCGGTATCCACGTGGGTGACTGCGAGTGTAGGCCTGCCTTTGAAAGCACCTAGCACGTAGTCTAGATCTGGTGGTGAAGGTAATGATTCAGGCAGAGGATGTCGCACGTATCGGCGAAACATGCACAAGCATGCCATCGTTGCACCTTTCTTATAACGAGTTTTCCTTTCTGGAGGGTTCCAGAGATAGCGGCGATTGAGTTGCATGTTGCTGACGTCCACTTGGTTGATAAATCTAGCTCGTGTTTCAACGCCTTGCTTGCGTTTTCAATCTTTTCTGGATTCTACTAAATTTCGCTCAGGTCTCTACTAAAGTTTAGCTTTAAGGAAGCACTGCGTCTCCAATCTGTTTCTCTTTGTCTTGTGTTTTTCGCAAAGTGCAATAATGAATGATTTGTTCCAGGTAGCCTAACTCACAAATCTCCTATGTTGATTACGGAGGACGTATATCCACTTTGTGGGCTTTGGGGGTGTAAGTGACGCTTTTAACTAGGTTATATTTAACTGCTCAAGTGCTAACGAAATTTTTGACTCAATCCTCATTAACCTATCTATCCTGCTAAACCATTAGTGAACAATTACTGTCTTTCTATAAGGGGCATTAAATTCGAAGCATTCTTAGCGAACCCAAGGCACTTTGAGCGTTTCTATCTATCTATCTATTATCTATCTATCTATCTATCTATCTATCTATCTATCTATCTATCTATCTATCTATCTATCTATCTATCTCTCTATCTATCTATCTATCTATCTATCTATCTATCTATCTATCTATCTATCTATCTATCTATCTATCTATCTTCTATCTATCTATCTATCTATCTATCATCTATCTATCTATCTATCTATCTATCTATCTACTATCTATCTATCTATCTATCTATCTATCTATCTATCTATCTATCTATCTATCTATCTATCTATCTATCTATCTATCTATCTATCTATCTATCTATCTATCTATCTATCTATCTTCTATCTACCTACCTACCTACCTACCTACCTACCTACCTACCTACCTACCTACCTATCTATCTATCTATCTATCTATCTATCTATCTATCTATCTATCTATCTATCTATCTATCTATCTATCTATCTATCTATCTATCTATCTATCTATCTACTATCTATCTATCTATCTATCTATCTATCTATCTATCTATCTATCTATCTATCTATCTATGTGTGGGCGCTCCTGTGATCGTCTCCTTAACGTTGTGTAGGCCAATATTGGTATAGGAGGGTAGGAGGGTCTGATGAATATGACTGTCTGGTAATGACATGAATAACATGAAAATGCTGTCGCGTACGTCGTCAAACCCTTTCCTCCATAAACGTGTGGCACATACCCGAATACCACGGCCCGCGGTATGCGGGTATGCGCCACAGGTGATTGACACTTTATATCCACCCAGGAACGCCAAGAACAGACATCGGTAATTTAAATGCGAGAGCGTTAAGAAAAAGGGACACCGGCAGTGCTGACTCGACGAATGCAAAGAATAAAAATCAGGATCTCAGCAGGAATTGAACCCAAGCGTTCTGCGTGGCAGTCAGGTGTTCGACCACATAGCCACGCCATGTCTTTAGGCTGTTTTGTAAAAAGACCTTGTGCAGGCGTAATGTCGGTGCAACGTCACTTGTGGTTGCAGTGCTGGGTATCTAATTTTCGAAAAAAAAAACAACAAACATTGCATATGTACTTCTAGGGCACAGGCGTCATGTCGTGTTGACGCCAATAGTGGTACCAATGTTGGCTGCACTTTTATAGAAGTCCAATAAACATTGCATTCGTATTGCTTGATTCAGCAAGCTATATTGAATTGTTGGTAGACATAGGCGTGCGCAGGGTTCCCTATCAGGGGGGGGGGCGAAGGTTCATCGCAGCGCCCCCCCCCCCTCACCTCACCCCCCCTCATTTCCTCACCCTACTAAGTCAACGTATGGGGCAGATTTTGCGCCCCCAATCTTAGGTAACTAGAAGGGTCAATGTACGGGGCCGATTTTGCGCCCCCCCCTCTTAGGTGATTAGGGGGGGCGGCCGCCCCTGCCCTCCCTTTGCGCACGCCTATGTTGGTAGACCCCGAAGCAACACGCTAACGAAAGTTACGTATGATATTCACACCATCGCACCGTAGTGCGCACTTCGTTTCGATAATACTGACGTCCGTGGTCCAACGTGACTGCTGACGTTACCTCAGAGCATTAGTTACTATTGAAGCGCCAGTGCAGCCGGCGTTCCTGGTAAGCACACGATGTGCATACAGCTACTACAATTCCAAAAACAGGTTGATCCACCTCGTAACGCTTGGCTCAAAGCCAAACAGTTCCACGCCACATACGTGTCTGCGCATTTATTATTTCCTCTCTCTGTTTCTCTCATCTTTCCACTGTCCTTTCGCTTTCCCCCGGCGTAGGGTAGGCAACGGGACTGCTATCTGGCTAACCTCCCTGCCTTCATCCTTTTGTACTGCTCCCTTCAAAAACATGCAGCGAAGACCATTACTTGCCGGCTGCCTTGCATGAAATAGATTCCCACAGTGCGTGGGATCTGCCCAATTTTATTTATCACACTATAGTTACACATTTTTAGGTGTGACGAGAGATCAAGATCTCGGCTATTGTTAACTATCGCGAGGAGTGAGCGCCATAAAAACTGTTAATGGCTACGGGATTAGAGGCGGATTCTTATTACGTTAACTTCAGTTTATTTGTCTCCGTATCGAACATTGAGTTTTTCAGTTTCTCAATGAAAAGCCTGAAATTTTCACCTCTCATCAGATAAGGCAACGTTCCTTACGGGAACGTTTGCCCATTCGGTATTTCGTATTCCTGAAAAGTTAAATTAAGAGCATGCACGTCTTAAGCTACTCCTCCCGGGAAAAGAAATGAGCGGTACTTTCTTGAGGGACTTGGTCGTGGCGAAAGTGTCGGCCAGCGCTTGTACCACGGCTTGTTCTGCAGGCGTTTCGCATTCAAGCGAGACCGTGTGGAGGTGGCGATTTCTGGCAATGACTGTCAAGCACTCGGCCACGTCCGGAGCTTCGCGTCCATCCAGGTTCAGAGATACGGAGGGCGTTACGGCCGCCAGGATGCTATCGAAGAAGTACGATGCTCGAGGATTGGTCCAGTTGATGTAGAGACGAGAGAAAGCGTTGATCGTACAAATCAGATCGAAGAGTATGAAGACTCCTTCCTGCGGGTGCTCTTCTGTGATAGTCACCTCGAGCAACTTCAGCGTCTTGTTCACCTGCAAACACATGGACGCAAGAAACTGTAGTGTTCCACAGAACGCCCGTAAAAAAAGCTCACAGGGCCTTTTCTGCATTCACCGTAGGCGACTCTAAGGTGAAAGCCATCTTTTTTTCTTCTCACTCGATGCATTGACCCTTCACTACCGCTCTCGGAGATATTTCCGCAGCTAATGTTGTTTTTGCACTGCCTCCAGGATCGGAGGCATTGCAAACTTTCTGCACTGCACCTCGTTTTGCACTGCCTCCGTGATAAGTCCAACTTTGACCAAGCTACCTTGGCATGTGATGACGTCACAAATTTTGGATATCTGTGACGTCATCACGACAGGATAATTTTTTAGGACCACTCACGTTGACGCCAACGCTAAAGGTGCCGCGGGACACCGACGGGAAATTTTCGCGTTTGATGAGGCATCTAGGCTTTCATCTTCAAGATCGAATTGAAGTGCTCTACCACACTATATGCGACTAGGGACTACAAAGGGTGTCTTGTTATCCACCGTTAAAAATTAATAGGCTGAATATTGCAGGCCTTGACATGACGGAAATTACTATTTCAGAGCTCTGCGGATTCATCACGCAATATCCAAGAATTAGAAGGCGCTACGTAATACTCATATTCGTCTGTGTATACCAACTGATGTGTCTTCGTGTTATTTTATTGTAACAATTCAGTTCAAACCTTTTTCGGAGATATTTCCTTTATGATTGCTATAATGGCCTTTTGCTCTTTCGTATATCACGCATTATTTTGACGCATAATTACTGTAATTCTTGTATCTAGTATGTGACATTCTAACTTTGAGACCACACTCTTGTGAACAATTATTGTCGTATGTGCTGTATTATCACTCATGATAAATATTATTACTATTATTCATGTGGACATTATTATGAATATTACGAAATAAACTAAGAAACTTGGATTAGCTAATAACGAGGGATACATGCGACAGGATCATCCTCTGAGGTGCTATGTTGCCCATGTCCTGGTACGTTCTAGGCACCTTCCAATGGTCTGTCTAGCGCTTTGCTTCACCCAAGCTGTTTCCTGCGAAGCTATATATTCGCGCTATAAAATATATCTAAAAGCGAAGGGCCGAAAAGGAAGGCACGTGTCTGTATTTGGACTTTCACTACTTTAAACGAATAAACCACACGAAGTCAGTAACAGCTTAGGCGCATGCCTCGGATGGAAGTTGTCTGCAATCCGCAGAAATTTATGTGCCCGTTTTACCGCCTGGCTCCTGATGACCACTCGCAGCAGGAGTTTCGAGAGTGGCGCTGGAAGGCAGGATTGCTTTCGCTGTTTATGAAATGGGATAGTGTTGGGGAGGAGTGTTTGGGTTGAGTGAGTATTGTTCAATGCAGTTGGCTGAGCATAATTGTATCATATCTTGCACGTTCTGTGCCCAAGACATATAGGACATTAAGGATCGTACTGGCTACGGCATATTCGGTGGACTCCACTACTTTATATACATGCAATCGCACGCAAACAACGTCTCGCAGCACCTTTTAAGGCAGAAGCCGTAGATCCCTCATCAAACGCGGAAAGTGACCGTCGGCGGCGTCAGCACGACAGATGCAAAAAGTCATCACAATGTGATGACGCCACATGCTGACGTCACTGTGACGTCACGTAAAGTAACTGTCACGAGGACGTCATTACATGACATTGTCGCTTGGTCAAAAGTGGGCCGATCACGGAGGCACTGCGAAACCACGTGAGGGGCAGAAAGCTTCGAATTCGTCCGATCCCGGAGGCAAAGGCACGTCGGGTGAAGAAGGCATTTGGGCGGGAGGGGGGGAGAATTCAATAGAATGAGAAGGAAAAGTAGACGGCTTTAGCCTCCCAGACGTCTTCGGCAAATGCATAAGGGGCCATGCGACTCTCTCAACGTGGCCCGTGAGCTAAAACCGACCGCTGGGCCTAGGAAAGCCAAGCCTAGCAAAGCCAAGCAGAGGCTCTCTCTCTAGTTCTCTTTCTTTCTCTCTTTCCCTGTGTTTTTTCTCAATATCTCGTTCTCGTTTTATTGTGGATCGTTATCTCGCTCATAGCAATCATGTGGTACTCGTAAAGGCTTGTTCTGCTAGCGTGCCTGGATAGCCGAGTGGTTACGACGCTCACCTTCGGACAGTGGGCACCCTGGTTCGAATCCCGCTTCGCCAAAAAAATTTGCTTTCTTACGTTTATTCTTTCTCCTCCTCAACTTCTCCTATTCTCTTTTCCTGCAACGCGTTGCTAGGCGACGCATGGTGACGTCATCGGTCGGTGAGATTTCCCGCGCACACCGATTGGCTTAACCTCCGGCTTCAACCGCTTCCCTGTTAAAAAAATGCCCCTACCTCCCCGAAGGGAATCGTGAGGAAATGCGAATGCATTTCTTGCGCCGAGAGTACACGGCGTAGTAATTTTTCATTCATCGCATTCATCGACGCGCTCAAGCGTCTCCATTTTGGGCGCCTCTTTCAACGAACGCTTCCTACATGCGTTCGTAATCACCTCAGGGATGTTGCCACCGCCTTCAAAGCAGTGCAAACGCGTTTAGAACGCGCTGTTTTCAGGGTGCGCCAAGGCAGCACAAACGCTACAAACGCGTTTCAAACGCACTGCATTGAGGCGGTGGCGCAGGGAGGAGAGAGAGCGAACGGCGAGAGAAGGAGCGGCGAGGCACTGCGCCTACCCTCTCCTACACTCTATCCACACACGCCAGAGCGCGCTCCTCCGCTCCACTCACTCTCCGCTACTCCGCCCGCACCACCTGCTCCGGTTGCTAGGGGCGAGGATAAGCGCGCGCGCCCGCAGCTGTTGCTATGGGAGAGGGAGTGAGAACGGAGAGGCGCGCGGACAACGCCGGATGCCTTACATAGCCCGACTAAGAAATGCATTCGTATTTAAAAAGCTCGGCAGCATGTCACATCCTGTAGCACTTCAAGGCGAAAGTCTGCTGCGCAGTTGGTAATACATTACGTTATACGAGATCAGGCTTCTTGCAAGACATAGAGCCACAAGGTGGGAGTCACGCACGAAAGTACCTTCATGTTCTCAAGTGATTGTATTACTGCTCTGTGCGGAGGTGTCAAACGATGTCTGAATTTTTAGCCACAGGCATCTCTGTACCATTGGCGATTGCGCGCTTCATCTGTTTCTGAGAGAAGCAAGCTATGTACTACATAAGCATTGTGCACCTTTAAGTAAAGAGGAAAGCTGATTGCGCATGTGAACTTTACACAACGAGAGCGCGAGCACACGGTATCATGCCCTCTTTACTGCGCACTCGGTTATATTACGCGTCACGAACGCAATGTATCATAATGTATTGCAAAACACGGCTAATTGGGCTAGTTGGTATTGGTTCATATTTAGACTGGATGGGGCGCGCACACAAACAGGGGCACAAGAAGGAAGCCACGCGAACAACACAAGCGCCTACTCGCAACTGTAGTTTATTGGAAAGAAAAGCGCGTACATTTATATCACTCCTGTCACATGACTTGGCTAGTAAAACAGCAAAAAAAGAAAGGGAGATAATGCGTGAGTGCGCCCTCCGTAACATTAACTGACAATAAATTTTCGTATCTCATCAGCACACTGAGGGTCTGATATGAAGAAGATGTGTCTAACCACACGTGTATATTTTTGGTATCTCCCTCTTCTTTTTGCTGTTGTAATAGCCAAATCATGTGACAGGAGATTATATATATATATATATATATATATATATATATATATATATATATATATATATATATATATATATATATATATGCGCTTTTCTTTCCAATAAACTATAGTTGCGAGTAGGCGCTTGAGTTGTTCGCGTGGTTTCCTTCTTGTGTCCCTGTCTTGTGCGTGCCCCATCCAGTCTAAATATGAAGCAATGTATCGTGTTGATTTAGTATAATCCCGACTACAGGAAGCATCGCGTGTCGGTAGTACAATATTTTTTTATAAAACATTTCAGTGCAGAGCGTTCGTTCAGCTTTCTTGTTCTTGTTCGCTTAGTGATGAGGGCGCCTGAACAAATTTTCAATCGCCTGTTTAGAACACAAGCAGCTTATCTAGCCCGGTTTTCGCATTTCACCACTGCCTCACTCTTTACGTATATCCCGCTTATGTTAAACCATGGACGGAGCCTTGCGCGCTTTCATACTCGCAAACGATCGTTTTCGCCGATGACCAACAGCGACAACCAAACCCATGCTGATCGGTGTGTCCCTTGCGCTGCGTGACCTCGGTCTGTTAAAAAATTCGCACATTGAAAAACGGCCGCTGATAGTTCGCTAAATGTAGCTTATATTGCAGGAAAGGCATATGAAATACAAGGGATGATGAAAAGCAAGGATGGGCGGCGCCTCTACGTAACACTTCATTGAAAAAAATTGGACCATCTCCCCGAAGGGAACGCTGATGGGATGCGAAGCAGCAGCGTTGCGCACGGGTGGCGTCACGGGTTGAACGGCGCTAACGCGGGTGTTGCGGTGAGCGCTGGGAGATTCGTTTGAAGCGAAACTCGGTGTAGCGTTTACTGGCGTAAACGTTTGTTTGAAACGCAGACACGGGACGCGAGCGGGCGTAGGAGCCGGCAGCTGCGGCGCTCCGGCGGGTGAAGGAGAGAGTGACGTACGCGCGCACCTGCGAGGGAAGCGTGCGAAGGGTGCGTGACGTCAACGCCCAGCTGCGGCGTGACCTACTTGGTACCGCTCCAACACATGCGCCGAGGGAAGCGCGTTGCCTCGCGTTTGTGCGGACGGACAGCGTTACACAGGCTAGTCAAAGAGCTGCTACGCATCTAAAAAACGCTAGGCCTGCGCGGAAAGCGCAGTACGGTCACAGCGAAAGCTGGAGGAGCGGCATTTCAAGAGCCCATTGTAAACTCTCGTGTGGCTACTAATACAAGTATACTAGCAACGTACCCACTACGCCATAAGTCATAATTTTCTTTAATTTGGGAAGCACCCACCACGATATTATTCGTCATTCTGTGGAAAAGCGAGGTACCATCTGTAAGGCATTAGGTGCACTTTGTTGATGCGACGGTTGATTACGATGAAGAATTATGGTTGAGCCCTTTGTAATGGGTTCGAAGCCTTAAACGACCCCCTAGTTACGTAATTCACATTGTGTGACGCCCGGTCGTTATTTAACTCTCCCACCACGCTTCATAACATACCTTAAAGTGAGAAAGAGAGAGAGGGAATTAACATTATTGAGACCCTGAGGAAATGGATCATGGGGAGCCTTATGGGCTCCCTTGGCAACCAATAGAAGTGCCCTTGCGAGGAACCCACTACGCTATAAATAATGATAATTTTTGTGAAGTAGGGAAGCAGCCACTATGCGATTTTTCGTCATTCTGTAACCAGGCGTCACACAATGCGAATTGCGCAACGAGTGGGTTGTTGAATGCTTCAAACCCATTACAATGGTCTCTGCCGTAATTCCTCATCGTCATCAGTCGTCGCATCAACAAATTGCACATAATGCCTTACAGATGTGTGTGCTGCATGGCATTATGTGCACTTTGTTGATGCGACGACTGATGACGATGAAGAATTATGGTTGATCCTTTTGTAATGGGTTGGAAGCTTTAAACGACCCACCATTTACGTAATTCGCATTGTGTGACGTTATTTCACTCTGCCGCCACGCTATTATAACATACGTTAACGTGAAAAAGAGAGAGAGAGAGGGGAGCGGGGAAGAACTTCATTGAGACCCTGAGGAAATGGATCATCGGCTTAACGGCTTCCTCGACAACCACTTGCGAGAAACCCACTACGCTATAAATCGTCATAATTGATCTGTAGTAGAGAAGCAGCCACTATGCCATTTTTCGTCATTCTGCTGAGAACCATGGCACCCGCTAAACAGCTGTAAGGCATTATGTGCACTTTGTTGATGCTGTACCTGATGACGAAGAATTATGGCAGAGCCCATTGTAATGGGTTTGAAGCATTCAACAACCCACTCGTTGCGCAATTCGCATTGTGTGACGCCTGGTTACAGAATTCGCGTCGTGTGAAGCCTGGTTGTTATTTTACTCTTGCACGCTATATTGCATATGTTAATGTGGTTCCTTCTCGACATGAAGCCTGTATAGGGTCTTTTCCCAAGGCAGTTTCAAGCGCCGGCATGGCTCTGAGGTAGAATACTGGGCTCCCACGCAGAGGGCCCAGGTTCGAACCCCGTTCCACCCTGGAAATTTTTATTTCGTTCTTTTTTTCTTATTTCGCGCGATAGTGGTTACGGACACCGGCGGCGGCGGACAACTACGGCACTCATAACATAATGATCTCATAACAGCTTTCGCGGTAAAAGGCGTACTGGTTTCGCACCGGAACGGCGGACATCTGTACAGGTGCCTCCTGCGGAAGCGAAGAGGCAATTGGACACGTCCTATGCAGGACGTGTCCTGCATAGGACGTGTCCTAGCGGCTCTCGCTATGACACCCAGCGATGCCCGCTCCGGATGCTTTTGGACCAACTGTTCTCGATATATTTGCTGGACCCAAGATTCTAGGACCATGGACATATGCGTCGAGGGCGCAGAAGGCAGCGAAAGCGTTACTGATACGCCTAAAGTCAACAGATCTGCGCGACCACCTGTAGACGGTGTGCTGCCCCACGTGTGCTTGCGATTCTAACCATCTCTCTTTTCTTCTCTCTCTTTTCGCCCCTTTATGCTTTGCTACTGGTAACAAACTGGGCATGCGTTGTTGCCAAGACTCGTGTTTGCCATGGCTCTCTCGTGCCCTGGACAGCACACGAAGTAGTGGTAAGACATCTCAGGACGGTGGCGCAATACCAGCGGCTGCGAGCTGAGACTTTAGAATATGTGACTGGTCGTGGTTCTTTGAATATTTCATACAATGTAAAACCTTTAATTGTTGATTCTTCGAGCAATCTCGCTCAATGACTCAGTGTGCAGGCTGCTACGGAGAGAAAAGCAGTACGGCACTCATTTGTACCTCACCACAAATTTAAGACAAATTTCGTTAGGGCTGATTTTTACGCGCCAAAGCAAGCAGAACGAAATAATCTGGAGGTCTCAAATTTAAGAATGAAGAAGGATACTGAACAAAGCTAGAAAATTAGGCGAGCTGGATTACGGTCGTGGTTTACAGCGCAAAAGCACCCGGACAAAGAGGAGACCATTCAGCTGAAAGACTGTGGCTATGTGGTGTGGTCTTCTGTTTGTTGAAGCCCATTTAGGCTGCAAACCATGAGCCAAGAAGCAGCTTAATTCTGTATCTGTGCGCTTTGACACGTATTACATCGGTAAGAAGCGTAACCACCTGCACCTTACCTCAAGGGCTCCTATGATGTGGTGCAGAGCTTCGGTTGTGAAAGAGTTGCCATCCGAGCTGAGCTCTCGCAGCCTCCTGTCTCGCCGAAGATGTGCTGCGGCGGACATCGCGAACTCATCACCGAGGCCACAGTTGAACAGTTGCAGACGAACCAGGGTGCCTACACCGACATGATGAGAATAGTGAGGAGAATCATCTTGCACATATTAGCGTCTACGTATAATAATAATCACTGTTGGCGTTTCACGTCTCCAAACCACGATATGATTGTGAGGGGCGCCGTAGTGAAGGGCTCTGGAAATTTAGACCACCTGGGGTTCTTTAACGGGCACCTAAATTTATAGCGTCTACGTTGAAGATACTCTATGCTGCCTCAGCTAAGAATATTCTTCTTTTAGTACGCCTGAACTCCGATTTTGAACTCACTGCTCGCTTAAATTGATTAAGCATAATGAAATTACCTTTCACTATCAACTTATTTAATTTACTGAAAAATTACTTTATTGGCTTTTATCATCATATATCATATATCTGCACAGTCAAGCTATCAGTCACTTTTGTATAACTTTCGCTCCTCTAGACGTGGTTAAGCCGATTAACGGGAATGCCGCCTTTCTTATGCTCTCAAGCGACCGGCGCCGCTCCGCAAAAGCTTTCCATGACGGTTGCTGCGGCAGGACACCATGGTCTTTATCTTTTTGATGGCCTAGGTTTCACGCTTCTGCAGGGACGGAGTGAGGGGCACGCGAATGTTTTTTTATTTACTTTTATTGCAATAGCAAATATACAGACTATCGCCGGGTTTTTGCCGTCGCCGTCATGTCCTGTATATGTATATATATATGTAGAAAAGCCCCAAATAAAAATTAGGAAGAAATAGTTTTGGACGTGCGCCGAACCTGCGGCCCCTCACTCCGCAGCGCGCTGCATTAGACCATTCCGCCACGCAGTATACATCTCCAAGCTTCTTAATGGCGAGCTATTTATATACACCTTTTACCGCTGGCGGTACGCAGAGCTCAGAGGTGCGTCAGCGTGTTTGCTAGCACCCGCGAGATGGCGCGAAGGGCGTGCTTTAAAAGGCCATCGCCTCGTTAGCAGCTACGTTGGGTAGGCCGCTCTTGTGTTCGGATGAACAGCAGCGTTTGACAGTTGGATCACATCCAGGTGGCATTGGTTGAAACGCACGGGACGCTGCACGTGACGGCAATAAAATTATGAGAGACGTGGGCCATGCTGCGTGATTGCTCACGCTTCGTTCGCGTCGTTTCGCTGGCGAGCCATGCTAGTTCTTGATTTTCGGGTCTTGGGACAACGCATTCCCGCCCTCATATTGCTGCTTCTTCCAATAGATATTTTTGGCACAACAGGTGCTTTCCCCATATAATCAATCACACACCCCCTCCCAAATACCTTGCTGCGGGCCTTCCCACGATAAACCGGTAACTACTCAAACTGCATGAAGTCGGTCAAACTCTCAGTGCTCGACACAAATCAATAAAAAAATGTGGTAGAGGCCACTACTCGCCTAATGCTTCACATGACATCGATGTTCAGAAGGAGTGGGATCTGCCTAATTTGTTCGCGCGTGACTACGTATAAGGGCTTGTGCACATATTGTACCTGCCACTGCGTTAGTCGATACTGGTGCTACAGTTTCTGTCATGAGTGTGACATTCAAAGAACGGCTTGGTCGGAAAGTTATGTTCCCGTGGAATGGTGGTGTGACATTTCGTGGTGTCAGCGGAGAGTGTCTTGCTCCCCTTGGCATTTGTGTTGCAAGTGTTTTATTCGGCGAAGAAGATCTCATCACGGAATTTCTTGTTCTACCACGGTGCACACATGTGATTCTCGGGATCGACTTTCTTCAGGACTCTGGTGCTTCCGTTAACAGTCGCACAGGCGAAATTACGTTGAATAGCGCGCTTCTCTCTACTCTTGCCGACACATCCTTACCAGAGGAAAACTATTTTGTCGTATCGAACGATTCGCTTATAGCGCCGTGGTCTCTCTCGCGTGTTCCTGTTAATGTTGCCGCGTCCGACCTTTCATCGTTCGACGCGCAAACCCAACCACTTGTGACGGGTTGCGTGAAGAAAGATGTACTTGTGCCGCGTTCTCTCGTGACAGTTGTGAATGGCGCCTCAAATTTGTGGGCTTTCAATTGTTCTTCGGTACCTGCTATTCTCCCGCGCGATATGAAGCTCGCTAAATTTGACGAAGTCACTTACAGCTCTATCACAGTTTTAAGCGAGGAGGAGAAGTTTCAAAGAAGCGACCCCCAACGAAGCAGTTCCGAAGAACAGGTCTACGGATGATCAGCAAGTCGCTGCCCTCACATGAACGTCACGCTCTTGCACGAGTCCTTCTGTCACATCTTTCTGTGTTCGATTTCACAAAAGGTGACACGGAGGCTTCACTACCACGTTCTCGTGCTCACCACAGAATTGACACCGGATCTGCACACACCATTCGTCAAAAGCCATACCGCGTGTCTTCGACAGAAAGGACAGTTATAGCTGAACAGGTGACCGACATGTTACGGAAGGGTGTTGTGAAAGAGTCATCTAGTCCGTGGGCCAGCACCAGTGATCTTATATAGTAAAGAAGAAGGATGGATCGTGGCGGTTCTGTGTTGATTACAGAAAACTAAACTCGGTCACATAGAAGGATGTGTATCCGCTTCCTAGAATTGATGATGTAATCGATTGTCTACATTCCGCTGCCTACTTTTCGTCGCTGGATTTGCGATCAGGGTATTGGCAGATACCCATGCACCCAAACGACAAGGAGAAAACGGCCTTCGTGACGCCCGACGGCCTTTATGAATTTAATGTTATGCCGTTCGGCCTTTGTAATGCGCCAGCAACATTCGAACGATTTATGGACACTATACTTCGTGGACTTAAATGGGAAATTTGTTTGTGCTACCTCGATGATGTGGCGATTTTTGGCAGCACACTGAACGAGCATAACAGACGCCTCAGTCTCGTTCTGGATTGCGTAGAAAAGGCCGGCTTGATCCTAAACTCAAAGAAATGTCGTTTCGGCGAAACGGAGACGTTAGTACTCGGGCATCTCGTAAACAAACACGGTGTGAGGCCAGACCCACGAAAGATTGAGGCTGTCAGCTCCTTCGAACCACCTAAGTCCGTGCGGGAGCTGAGGAGCTTCTTGGGCTTATGCTCATATTTTCGTCGCTTCGTTCCAAAGTTCGCAGACGTGGTTCATCCCCTAACGTGCCTTCTCCAAAAAGACGTGCCTTTCAACTGGACTTCGGCTTGCGACGAGGCGTTCCGCCAGCTAAAGCTTCTGCTAACGTCGGGGCCTATATTGCGTCACTTCGATGCGTCCTCGCCGACAGAAGTGCACGCCGATGCTAGTGGCATCGGCATCGGTGCCGTAATAGTGCAGCGTCATCACGGGGCTGAACACGTAGTGGCTTATGCTAGCCGCTCTTTCAGTAAGGCTGAGCGCAACTATACCGTGACGGAACAAGAATGCTGGCAGCTGTTTTCGCGGTACACAAATTTCGACCTTATATCTACGGACGCCCGTTCACAATCGTCACCGACCACCACGCTTTATGCTGGCTGGTGAATCTCCGTGACCCAAGTGGACGACTTGCACGTTGGGCTCTTCGACTACAGGAGTACGACTTCGTCATCTCGTACAAGTCTGGTCGTCACCACGCAGATGCAGACTGTCTCTCCCGCCTTCCTCTGACGACAACCGAGTGTGACGAAGACAGTTTTGATGACTGCTTTTCCCCCATTTCTTCCACATTCCCAGATTCGACGACTTTCAAGACAGAACAAAAATGATATTGGTTTGGAACCACTATTCGTCGCGGCAACGCGTCCTGGAGCCACTGGTCGCTTTTGTGTCCGTGACGACCTACTTTACAGGACGAATTATTCGGCTAAAGGCGCACGCTTCCTTCTGGTCGTGCCACAGAGTTTGCGATTGGAAATACTTAGAGCCATGCACGACGATGCGACCGCTGGTCATTTGGGGTTCATCAGAACTTTGAACCGGATACGGACGCTTTTACTGGCCCAGAATGCGAGACACCGTCAAGCACTATGTCTCAAGTTGCGAACAGTGTCAACGCTACAAGCGCCCTTCGACTTCTCCGCCAGGTCTTCTCCAGCCATGTCACCGCCTCGTCTACCATTGAACAAGTGGGTATTGATCTTTTAGTCCCATTTCCACGATCATCTAACGACAATCGATGGGTGATAGTATGTGTCGACCATCTGACCCGTTACGCGTAAACGGCGGCCATACCATCTTCTACAGCTGCGTGCGTTGCAATGTTTTTGCTTCGATTTATCATTCTTCGGCATGGTCCTCCCGTGTGATCATTAGTGATCGTGGTCGTCAGTTCGTCGCGGACGCCGTAGAGAACTGGTTCGTCTGTGCAATTCGCAGTTCCGTCATTCATCGCCTTATCACCCTCAGACGAATGGGCTTGTAGAGCGTACGAACAGAACTCTGACTAACATATTGGCCATGTACGTATCTTCCGACCACAAAGACTGGGACGATGTTCTCCCTTCATCAATATGCGTACAATACTGACAAGCAGTGCTGGGCAGTATCGAAGATACATGTATCTTAGATACTCTTTGGGTATCTTGTATCTGTATCGCGATACACCTCGCAAGACATGTATCAGTATCTGTATTTCCGATACATTGAAGAATGTATCGTGTATTTTAAGATACAAGATACTGCAACACCACCGTGCGAAAATAAACGTTGGCTGAACTCCGCTTCTCAGGTTGATACTGCTGCCACTAAATAAAACTAAAGTCAGTTACATTATTTTTTCTCTCCACCAGAGTTTTCCAGCGAGGGCAGGGGGTGATGAGCTCTGAGCGTCCATATTGATGGAGCAGTTCACGTGTGGTGCTCGCATTGTATCGAAAGACGAGTGCGCGAACAGTCCAGCCCAGCCGACCTTTTGCTTTTTCGGGGTTTTATTGTTTTCTTTAGTTGGTATCATTGTCATGACACTGGCTCTTAGCCATTATCCTGTGCCGCGTGCTCCAATGCGTGCGGCGTCTTTCGCACGACATTCTGATGCCGCTGTAGTGTCATCAAAGTTTCTCTTGAGTTGTGTTTCGTCACGAAGTCTGAAGAATACAAGAATGAGGTTGCTTTGCGTCTTGAGGCTTTCACCACATAGGCGATTTGAAGGGCCTCGTTGATTAAGTTGACTTACATGTAGTGATATATGCAATAAGGTTCTCATATCTATAGCACCACCGGTACCGATGCTAGATCTATAGAACAGCATTCACCTAACAGAAGCTATCTTGGCGTACGTCTTTTTTCATTTATTCAATGAGTTTTTAAACCATATTTTTTTGTAAGCACACGTTCTTTCTCAGCTGTTTCGTCTTTTCCATCTGATACATTACCTATGTCTCTGTATTGTTTTTTTCTTTTGGTCCGCTTGCTGCAATATGCTTTAACGAGCTGCCAAGGTAAGCTTCTCTGCATCATTCTTACTTTTAACTGTCTGCGTCGTTTCTGCTACAGAATTACATACTTATAGTCCATTTGAGCTTACATTCTATGGAAAGCGATGTTGAGAACAAATATACAATAATCTGCTCGGCCTGGAGTGTACAGGAACACAAATTCTGCTTACTACTTAGTAGAAATAGCGAAAATTCGTTTGCTATAATAATAACGCAAATTATGCTGAGCATCTTAAAGATGTCAGCAAAGGAATTCGGGAAAGATTGTTATAACATATGCTCCGTTTTTCTCACGAGTATTCCGACGAGCCATTTTGCGCTATTTTCCATAGGCACTGAACTTTCTGTGGTCTTACCTTAATGGTTAATTGTTATAGGCTATTGGCGGTAGCCCGCGACGGTGGGCTAGTTGTTATGGTGCCTGACTGCTGACCTGAAGGTAAGGGGCCGACGCATTTCGATGGAGACCAAATAGTAGAGGCCCTATGTGCATAGGTTTGCAACCCCGGTGGTCGAATTTCCGGGCCCCCCACTACGGCGTCTCTTGTAATTATATCGCGGTTTTGGGGCGTAAAACGCAGCATTTTTTTATTTGCGACATAGACTTGTCCCTTAAGGCATAACATTTGTTATGTATATTTTGTTAAATGTGCGCCGTTAGGACAAATTATTAACTCTTGGGGGTACCGCCTGCATCGTGTTTTTATTCTTATTCCCTGTGTTTGATGCGGAAGCGCTTATCTTTTTTACTTAGATATATTGAATTTCCTTTTTAGGCTTTCCTAAATGCTTTACTCTAACTAATCCCAGGTATTCGGATATATAAGTGGCAAAATAGTGTGAGTAGCGGTGGTGTCCTGGGGCACTTTGTACAAACTATACAGTAAGTCGACACGTTTCTGGGCTGCACATACTCTCTCTGGAAGAAGAAAATGTGAAAAGATTGTGCATTACGAGTACATCGCTAACGAACGCTTACGCCAGCAGATAGCGAATAGAAAGGTCATTTCAGTTTTATGACCCTCACATAAACACGATGCGTCGCGATGAATGTCCCTACAAGCGTTCTTGCTGATGCACACCTGCCCGGTGATCGGTACTGCGAAAACCGTAATACGTTTACGGCCGATGTAGAACTCCAGAAGGATATTTGCACCATCGTGCTGAGGCTGTGAAAGTTTTTGTGAAAGGGATCAGCGAAGTGTATGAAAAGCTGTCATGTATTAAACAGCTACATCAAACGCCAGGGAGTTTGTTTCGGAATGAAAACTAATATACCTTGATGAGAAATAGAAAACTTTGGAGATACCGACAGACATTTCATTCAAATGAAACAAATCTGGTCGCAGTTAATAAATTTTCGAGTGAAAATTTCTGTGCATAGGCGTTTAGTGCTACATTATATAGACGTATAATAGCAAATTTGCGAATGTATCGAAGTATCTTAAGATACAATTGCAATGTATCGTATCGGATACAATCAGTGTTGTGGTATCTTGTATCTGTATCTCAAATATTTCTTGCCTGAGTATCTTGTATCGTATCGCGATACAATTTCAAGTATCTTTGCCCAGCCCTGCTGCAAAGCATGAGACGACCGATTACAGTCCTTTTACCTCCTTTACGCACGTCCACCGCTAAGCTGCATCGACACGATACTACCGTTTGAATTTCATAGCGACTACTCTGTCGCCAGAACGCTGTGTCTTGCCGAAGAAGCCCGGCGGATTGCTCGCCTTCGTACTGTGGCATCGCAGCAGCGATCGAAAGAACGCTATGACAGCCACCATCAGACTGTCTCGTACTGCAAAGGAGACATCGTGTGGTTGTGGACCCCGCAACGTAAACGTTGATCGTCATCGCCCTTTCGTCATCGTTGATCGTTTGAGCGATTTGACGTACGTGGTGGCACGCTTGACGTCAGCTGGCCGTCGGTCAAGCCGGACCCAGCTGGTACATGTTGCCCCTGTTAAGCGGTTTCACTCTACACATTCTAAGTGATTCGGACTGGCCCAGCGGGCTTCGTCTGGGAACCGGGGAATGCAACGGGTATGAGCCGAGCGAGGGGAAGAGGAGGAGGACGTGAACTGGTTGAGCCTACCGGCGCCATCATTACCTGACCATAAACCTCGCCCTGTAAATAAACATAATTCAACCGTACCCGTAACAATATACATGCAAAATTTAAAATTTTGGGGTTTTGTCGGCTATGCCAATGGAATTACGGCTTTTCGAAACGTGATCCTTCTTATGTAACACGTGAGGCTTTACTCCATAATTTAGCGATATAATTGCTGGAAATATCCATCTAAAATAGTGACACCGTCAGAGGAACGCCGCTACTTGCCTCCAATAAGTTTCGCGTATGCCAACTCCAGGGGTACATCACACGGCCCACAATTCATAAACGTGAGAGTTTGAAGTCGGCTCGTTGGCGGAGGAAGCTCAAACTTGGGAGGTGGCTCGGTCTGCGTAAGCGCGGAGGCCACAGCTTCGAAGTGTTTGGCACGATCACGGCAATGCGGGCTCGTTGTCGGAAGAGGCGCTAATACGGCAGGCGAATCGCACTGCTTAAGTGCGGAGTTCGTAGCGCTTCTTTTGCCCTTTTGCTTTCGTCTTCGCCGTTTCACCCGGTATACACTGCCATGTTCCCTAGCGTTCAACCAGCTATTCCACAAGAACATTTAAGCGCGTCCATAGCCTTCGGCATCGGCATGATCACCGTGATGCGGGCCTCGTGGTGGAGGAGGCTCAAATACGGGAAACGCCTTGGTCCGCATAGGTGCAGAGTCAGTAGCTACGATGTCTTCGGCGTCACCACGGTCATGCGAGTTCGTTCGCCAGAGAAGGCTGAAATCCGGGAAGCGGCTCGGTCGGCGTATGTGTTGGGGCCACAGATTCGATGTCTTCGGCGCTAGAACTACAGTGCGGGATCGCTGGCGAAAGAGGCGCAAATCCGGGAGGTGGATCGTGCCGAGTAAGTGCGGAGTCCGTATCTTCGTCATCGGCATGATCACTGTGATAGCGGTTTCTTTGGCGGAGGAGGCTCAGATTCGGGAGGTGACTCGGTCCGCACAAGTGCGGAGGCCATAGATCCGATGTCTTCGGCCCGATCACGGCAATTCGGGCTGGTGGCGGATGATTCTCAAATCTGGGAGTTGGCTCGAGCCGCCTTAATGTGGAGCTCATAGCTTCGATGTCTTCGGCATCGTCACGGTCATGCGGGCTCGTTGGCAGAGGACGCAGAAATCGGGAAACCGCCTCGTCCCACGCAAGTGCGAAGGCCACAGCTGCGGGGTCTTCAGCGCGGTCACGGCCATGCTGGCTCGTTGGCGGAGGATGCTCACTTCGGGAGGCACCTTGGTCACCGTTATTTGTGGGGGCCACAGCATCGATGTCTTCGGCGTAGCACTCAATGCGGGCTCGTTGGTGGAGGAGGCTGAAATCCGGGAGGGGATCGGCACGCCTAAGGACGGAAGCAATTGCCTTGATGTCTTCGCGTGATCACGATAATGCGGGCTCGTTGGCGCAGGAAGAGGCTCCTTCGTCAGCGTATTTGGGGGGGCCACAGCATCGATGTCTTCGGCGTTAGTGCTACAATGCGGGCTCGTCGGTGGAGGAGGCTCAAATCCGGGAGGTGGGTCGACACGCCTAGGACGGAAGCATTGCCTTGATGTTTCGGCGTGATCACGATCATGCGGGCTCGTTGGCGCAGGAGGAGGCTCTTCGTCAGCGTATTGTCGGGGGCCACAGATCGATGTCTTCGGCGTTAGCGTACAATGCGGGCTCGTCGGTGGAGGAGGCTGAAATCCGGGAGGGTGGATCGGCACGCGTAAGGACGGAAGGAATTGCCTTGATGTCCTTCGGCGTGATCACGATCATGCGGGCTCGTTGGCGCAGGAGGAGGCTCCTTCGTCAGCGTATTTGTGGGGGCCACAGCATCGATGTCTTCGGCGTTAGCGCTACAATGCGGGATCGTCGGTGGAGGAGGCTCAAATCCGGGAGGTAGCTCGGCACGCGTAAGGACGGAAGGAATTGCCTTGATGTCTTCGGCGTGATCACGATCATGCGGGCTCGTTGGCGCAGGAGGAGGCTCCTTCGTCAGCGTATTTGTGGGGGCCACAGCATCGATGTCTTCGGCGTTAGCGCTACAATGCGGGCTCGTCGGTGGAGGAGGCTCAAATGCGGGAGGTAGCTCGGCACGCGTAAGGACGGAAGGAATTGCCTTGATGTCTTCGGCGTGATCACGATCATGCGGGCTCGTTGGCGCAGGAGGAGGCTCCTTCGTCAGCGTATTTGTGGGGGCCACAGCATCGATGTCTTCGGCGTTAGCGCTACAATGCGGGCTCGTCGGAGGAGGAGGCTGAAATCCGGGATGGATCGGCACGCGTAAGGACGGAAGCAATTGCCTTGATGTCTTCGGCGTGATCACGATCATGCGGGCTCGTTGGCGCAGGAGGAGGCTCCTTCGTCAGCGTATTTGTGGGGGCCACAGCATCGATGTCTTCGGCGTTAGCGCTACAATGCGGGCTCGTCGGAGGAGGAGGCTGAAATCCGGGAGGTGGATTGGCACGCGTAAGGACGGAAGCAATTGCCTTGATGTCTTCGGCGTGATCACGATCATGCGGGCTCGTTGGCGCAGGAGGAGGCTCCTTCGTCAGCGTATTTGCGGGGGCCACAGCATCGATGTCTTCGGCGTTACGCTACAATGCGGGCTCGTCGGTGGAGGAGGCTCAAATCCGGAAGGTAGCTCGGCACGCCTAAGGACGGAAGCAATTGCCTTGATGTCTTCGGCGTGATCACGATCATGCGGCTCGTTGGCGCGGGAGGAGGCTCCTTCGTCAGCGCTATTTCTGGGGGCCACAGCATTCGATGCTTCGGCGTTAGCACTACAACGCGGGCTCGTTGGTGGAGAGGATGAAATCCGGGAGGTGGCTCGGCACACGTAAGGCCGGAAGCCATTGCCTTGACGTCTTCGGCGGGATCACAATCATGGGGCCTCGTGGTGGGGGAAGATTAAAACCGGGAGGCGGCTCTGTCGGCGTATGTTTGGCGGCCACAGCTGAGATGTCTTCAGCGTTAGCACTGCTAATACTGGCTCGTTGGCGGAGGAGCGCTCGAATGACGGGGAGGCGGGCTCCCGCCGCTTAAGGTGCGGAGTGTCCATTAGCTTCGATGTTCCTCGGCTTGAACATGGCACTCGTGTACAGTGAGTGACCGCAACGACTGGGCTCTGTACTGCTGCCGCTGCTAGTAAGGCAGATGGGCTGAATTCCATTGTTGCCGCGTACACCTGCAGCAAATCATGTGACAGGCGGCTATGAGTATTCACTTGCTGGGAGGTGGAGGGGATGCCACTCAAATGAAACATACTTGGTGCGCTTTACGCGGCCGTGAAAATTAGCCCTAGTTTCGCTTCTGAATTTGACTTTTTAAAGAAAACAGACGCCACAATTACATCCGTAGATGAAAATTATTATAAAAGGGAGCAGGTGTGCGAAAATGGACACAGGTAAAGAGAATGAGACAATTCTAACGCAGACTAGGAACTTGGTCAGGTGCGGATACAGAATTTTTCTGAGGGGGTCAGCTTAGGGGTAGCGTGACCACCTGAATATGGAATCGTCAACACCCATACTCATCCTATGGATTCAAAAGTTAAGGGGGAGGAGGCAGGACATCAAGACACTACCTAAAGTTCCATTCGTGACCTGGGTTAGATAAGTTTCGATGTTTGTGTTGTGTCGACCTGTTCTCCGATGTCCTTGTTTGACACGCTCATCGACTTTTATGATAAGTAAACCATTTATTCGATCCGCGATGATGAGTTCAGTTAATCCGTTTATCAATATGCATTAGTTCCTTAAGCACAGCGCCAGTGGAACATCTTGGCCACCACTAGAAGGTGCTATAGCCGTTATCATGGGCGAACGAATTAGAGATGTTGGGTTTCTGTATGACTGCAAATAACACGGATGGAAAGATGAAGCACAGTGAACTAACATGCCCCCCTCCCACCACCGCTTTCGAGTCAAATCGAGGACCAACCTGCAAAAGACAAACTGACTGAGGCCAGGTACAAGAATACCCTGAGAAAGCACAGCGCCTCGTTGCAAGACGCCATATGAAGGCCAGTCAGCAGAACCACTCTGAGAGAGATGTCATCCATTTCAAACTCAATCCCGCCGCCAACCCGCCTTCGCCAAACTAAAACACCGCGTTGAGTTCGCAGAGCTTAGCTGGTTAGCACCATACCCGTTATAGGAAGAATACTATGGAGGGGCGAAGCATGTAGGAAAGGGTTTCAAGTGCATTAACGTGAAAGCTTGGGGAGGGGCCGAAGCATGCAGTGTGCGCCGTTGTTTCCCACAGCAAAATCGCTGGTAATGTCAATGAGAGACAGAAGAAGGGCCTGGGCAAGGTAATTCCGCTATATTGTTTTAAGAGAGTTTTTTTTGATGAGGCACTACTGGTGCCAAGCGTGAAACCGGGAATGTAGAGATGGGTGTTTCAGCTCCACTAAAGTCGTCGGAAAACTACATCGGAATGCAACTTACCCTAAGGTGCTTCTTCCCTACATGCCCGGTTTCAATTCCCTACGTCATTTAAAAAAGGGTTTTTCCGCACCACAACGTCGTCGGCTATTGTTGGGCGAACTGTTGCCTTCTTGATTTTAGTGGACCGGTGGCGAGTAAAGTACATTACTTTGCAGATATGTTTCAAGAAGTGGTGTTTCAAGTAGGTGACTTTACCGTAGAGATGCACGTTTGTGTCACTGGTTTTAGATAAGAAACTTGAGCGCCTTGGTAAATTTCATCGGGCATTCTCAAACCGCTGCTAAGCCACGCATAATGTTTTAGGTAGTAGGGACGAACCTTTAACTCATAATATGCAGAGTATGAACCGGCGGCAAGTAGTGGGACTTATCGAATTTTGTGGCGCATATTCGTTTATGATAGACCGTGACGACGACATGACACGAGACACGCCGACAAGCCGACCCTAAGGTGCTTCGCCCCTAAAAGAATTGCTATCTTTTGCTTAATATTGCGATGATAAATGTGTATAGTACCACCTTAACTACTTCCCCTCCATTCGGTCGAACTGACCGAAATTTCTGAGCTTAGAAACTTGACGCATCATAAGCTCAGACACAGTGCTTACCGCCTTTCTATGATAGCGTCTATGGCTGAAAGAATTCTGAAGCCTGAGCGAAAGAATGTTTGCAGCCAAAAACGCTGATGATCGGAAGAGGGCGACTGTCTGTACACGCACAAAATTTTGCCATGGCCTAAGACAGCTATCTGAAAAGCGTGGCACGAAAGTTTGTTCTCAGCCCTTTTAAAATGATAGGGCTCTGGAAAAAAGTTAATTCCGATAAAGAAAAACTGTGCAGCAACAACCGTGGAATAAAGCATTCTAGCGGGCATTTGGACTGTGAAGACAATGTAATTTGCAAAACTCCCATCCCGTGCGCAAAATCTTATATAGGGCGCACAGGACGATGTTTAAAAATCATAGTAAGAGAACACAGATACGCGAGTGAAAGGTACATTGTCCAGGACATTTAGCGGCGCACTGCGCAAGATGTGGGTGTAAAACTATGTTTAGCGGTACGAAGGTTTTGGGTCGTTGTAAGTAAAAAAAAAAGGAACGATAAATCATGAAGGCCTACTTCATGCTAAAAAAAAATGATACGCCAAACCACGTAAGCTCTTCTTCCGTGGCGCTGGGAAACCCAGCTTTTAACTGCATACACGCCCATTATATCAATCCACGCGTGTCTTCATGAATCCTAGCTTCTCACAGTGGACTCGTTTATTTTTAGATGTTCCTTTTATATGTTTTTTCTGTCTCTCATCATTCCATGTGTATGTAGATATGTCGTGCGTTGTTAGCAATAAACTGTTGCAAGTTTGCGCACATATGCGTCCCGTCTTCAAGCTTTTTGTCCTGGTGTTTCATTACAGCGCAGCAAAAAAAAAAAAAAAAAACGATGCCATACTAACTATTTCCTGTCGAGCCCTTATTGAACCTTTTCGTCCCAACCGAGTACTCTACCACTGCGCCACGCCGAAACATGTTGACGTAACCGTAAATGTCCTAATCAACAGAGTAAGACATCATTTGGTTTCACATTTCATGTCGCATACTCAAGAAAGTCGCGACCTTCCTTTCCAAGTAAAGCTTGCTTCTTTATTAGACACAAATAAATGGCTGCCGGCATCGAATGACATGCCGAAAATGGCTAGAGCGCTAAGTTTCTTTAGGAATTCACATACTAATTAAAAAAAAAAACATCAAATGGACCGAGGAGCAGGGTATAGTTTGCGGTTTGTTACTGTTGATTTTTATTAGCTGTTTCTCACTATTGCCAGTGCTAAACATGTGCAGAAACTTTATGATGACTCGTTCGATAAATACGCGCGTACGTGAATTAATGTTGAGTAGTTTTCTCACGCAAGCGACGATATGCCAGTGCTGCGGGCGTGCCAATGTACTGATTTTTTTCGTTCCGTCGTTGACTACAACTAAAACTGTTCGGCAAAAGCAAATACAATGCCCTGAAAAAATATACCAGTGTTAGTTCACTAATGCATAACAATTCACAAGTACTTGTTCTGACAAACTAGTCAGAGAAGTACCGGCGAGGGCCGCTAGCAGCTTTCAGTGATAGCCTGTGTGCGCTGCCGAAAGCACGTCGCATCGGTGGTCATCGCTCCTTGTGCGGACACCATAGACAAGGACAACTGGTTCGTCTGGGTTAACCGATGTCGCAAGTGTACTCTACAGTCATTCTTACACGTCGAAATTGCGCATACTTAAACCAAGAAGCGCCGGTGGCATGCATACAGACTCGGCCAGCACGCTAGGCTTAACGGTCGCTGGGAATCACACTGGGTAGGACTGATCTCGGCGCAGGTGAGTTTCGATGGTTGAAGTTTCTGCATTTTAGCTTCGCAACCTGTCTTACTGTTACCTAAAGTGCAGCTGAAGTAAGTGGAAGCGCAGGAATTGCCTGGGATGCGTTTCCGATCTGGCGATATCGACCGACAACACTATTTTTCCGGCTTCCGTTAGGAAAGGTTGTCAAGTCGGAGCTCACATATTTCTCTCCAACTGCATGGTGATCTAGCGATTCGCTTTGTCTGTTCAGACCAACGCCTTCAGACTTACAAACACTGCAATATGGAAACATTACAGTAGCACATCGCAGATGCGAAACTGATATATGTGCGAGCCATGCGCAAAATGTGCATTCATTGCTGCTTTGTGGTCCGCAAGTAACGCCGTTATTGACACTGCATGAGTGAAAACAAAAGTGCTAGAAAGTAAAATGATCAGCGTTGCTGCTTTGGTTTATTACTATATTGTTCTCGATATTCAAAGGGAAACATTAAATGTGACAGTGGTTTCACACCACGTACATTATGCAAATCCTGTTACTCTGCCAAACAGAAATTGATGCATGTTTAGAGCCTGTTAGGATAGCACCTATCGGACTCGAATCAAACATTCGATATTAAACGATACCGAAACATTCCGCCGCCCTCAATATTGAAAGCAGCGCGTAGCACTGGCAGATACAGTACGCGCTCCAGCATACGCTAGCGTCCTCCACTGAACATTGCAGCGTTTCCAGCCCTTCGCAGTGAGCGCCAGCGTCACAGCGGCGAAGCCAGTTCCATACCAGTGCAACCCAGCTCGTCCCAGTGCGTTCACGGAAGTGCCGGTGAATCCGAGCGTGTACCAATGCTCCCACTGCGATCCAGTACCAAAAATATCGCTGGTATCATGCTAGGGGTACTGGAACGGCGCAGGAGTTTGGAAAAGGATATCGCGATATATTAGATTGCATGCATGTCATGGCAGTAATGTCGTCACCTTCGGTTCATGTTTATCATGCGTGCAAATCATGTGATGCCCGTACCGGTATACAACAAGATAAAAATAACATTACTTTAGCACAATGGTTTTTGGGCAGTTATGTCGTAATGTCACGTGCAGATTACGTGAGCAATATGCGCGCGACACTTTTGTCATGACCAACAACTAATGTTCCTTATACACTTCCGTCATGTCACGGAGCATTCGGTATCTATGAATTAACGAAGCGGACAGAGACGTTGCCGGATAGATTATATTTTGCAGGACATGCATCTGACGATATTTTAAATGCGAATGCATTTCTTAGTCGGTCTCTATCAGGCATCCGGCGTTGTCCGCGCGCCTCTCCGCTCTCACTCCCTCTCCCATAGCAACAGCTGCGGGCGCGCCGCTTATCGTCGCCCCTAGCAACCGGAGCAGGTGGTGCGGGCGGAGTAGCTGAGAGTGAGTGGAGAGGAGGAGCGCGCTCTGGCTTGTGAGGGCGCTCGCATCGCAGAAGCCCGGCGGAGCTCCCGCGTGTGGGGAGAGAGCGTAGGAGAGGGTAGGTGCAGTGCTTCGCCGCTGCTTCTCTCGCCGTTCGCTCTCTCTCCTCCCTGCGCCACCGCCTCAACGCAGTGCGTTTGAAACGCGTTTGTGGCGTTTGTGCTGCCTTGGCACAGCCTGAAAACAGCGCGTTATAAACGCGTTTTCGCTGCATTGAAGGCGGTGGCAACATCCCTGAGATGATTACGAACGCACGTAGGAAGCGTTCGTTGAAAGAGGCGCCCAAAAGGGAGACACTTGAGCGCGTCGATGTGTCCAGCTTTACGCCATTAAAATTACTACGCCGTGTACTCTCGGCGGAAGAAATGCATTCGCGTTTCCTCGCGATTCCCTTCGGGGAGGTGGGGGCATTTTTTTTCATAATCTGCGCTAACTTTTGTCGCATTCGTACCATACCTTGCAAATATTGGTGTAAATAATATCATCGAAACGAGTACGACAGCAGAAAAACGAAGAAGGCTAGACTTTAATTCAGATAGCATGCATTTAATAGTGTTTTTGTCTTGAATTACCAGTCACGTTCCCCATAAATATTAAGAAATCCAGTGCAAATTTTGGTAGAGATGCTGCCCCACGTATCTTAAGTCAAGACTCAATATGAAAGACGTGTCGGAAGCAAATCGAAGATCACATGCTATTTGCACTAAAGTATGTATATATACTCCGGCTACCTTTTATGCTCCCCTTTATGAACTATTTAGTTATGGGTGATTAACGTACTTTTTAATTAGTGGATGAAGACTCAACGCTGAAGACTAAGAGTTGTAGAACTGCTTCAGAAACCAGCGAATGAATTACTTCCTGTAAGACAGATTTCACGCCGTGCTTTTTTCAACTTTTCAAAGAAAGCCCACGACATATGAAAAAAAAAAGTTAGTATGCAGTTGCACTCAACGTGAAAGCTGTAGGCTGTGCAAAGCAGTGATTCGCGTGCGCTACAGCGACGCTCGCGTTCAGGGGCAAGCGCGCGCTAGCGCTCGAAATGTGCAGCCCGCTCGGCGTCCATGGCTGGAAAGGAACCTCCCTTTGTGAAGAAGTGGCGCAATCTTGCCTCCTCCTTTCCCTCTCCTCATCCTCACATCTCCCCTCACCCCTTTTCCCTTTTCCACCCCTTGCAGTAATACTATACACGGCTATGGTATGCTCTAGCCTCCCCTTCCTCTCTTCTTTCCTCCTCACCCTCACGTCTGCTTTCTACCCCTTGCTGTACTGTAGCACAGATAGCTTTGTTATGCTTTACCCGCCTCTCTTCCCTTCTGTTTTCCTCAACCCACACTTCCTTGTACCACTTCTTGCTATATCGTACTACGCATGGCTATGCTATGCCATACCCTTCCTCCCGCGTTCTCACACTCACATCTCTCCTCTTAACCGCACTTCCCTTTCCACCTTGCTATAATATACTATACACGGCTATGCTATGAATTATCCTCCCCACCCTCTTTCCTTTCCACTTCACCCTCACTCCCCCGTTGCTATAGAGTGCTATACACGGCTATGCTACGCGCTATCCTCCTCTCGTTCTTTCCCTCCTGTTCATCCTCACACCACTCCGCACCCTCACTTCCTCTTCACACCCCTTGCTATACTATACTAAACATGGCTATGATATATATAGCTGTGATGTACATGGCTGTGATGTGCTTTATTCTCTACCCTCCTCTTTACCGTCCTCCTCACATAACTTCTCTGTCGCAGCTCCTTGCTATACTATAGTATATATGGGTATGCTATACATGGCTATACGTGGTTATGCCTGCGCGACGCCAGGGGACCACATGAAAGGACAGCATACTATGACAGTATACGGCAGACCGGGCCCCGAAAGTGCTCCGAAAAGCCTTGCGATGGAGCGCTTGCGTACTGCTATGGTGCTGCTCTCAAGCGCGCATTCGCTGAACGAGGTCGCCTGCAGCGTGACTGCGGCCATGAGGAAGTACCAGAATTTTTGATGGTGGCCGCCATCTGGGCCTACAGCTTGCGTGGGATGACAGCGCAAATGCATGCTGCTGGCCGAGCACTGCGTAGGAGATAGGACGTCCAAGACAGAGTGACGACGTGGAGGTAATCGCGGTGGTGGGGTTGCGAGGGGGCCTTGTCGTGCATGCGGCTTTAGACGTTCCTGTGGGAGTGTTCATTACTGTTTTGTGGCTCCAGTGACGCAACAGAGATTACTGAACTTTTTTGTTCTTGACGAAGGCAGCGGCTCAACCGTTATTCACAGTATCGGCCTCTCGCTTTTGTTGTCACCGTTAGGAAACCCGACGTGTTGGGCCGTTTGTTTCGGTCAAGCGCATATATTGTGGGTATTCATTGTATATATCTTCTTTATCTGTACATTATCATCATCATAATGAGTTTGGTTATGCATCCTCATCTTCGTGTATCATCATCATCAGTGTGGGCTAACCGTGCCTGTTGGCTGCTCGGTCCTCGGGCCTGTCTGTCCAACTAGGACCTCATACTATGTTTTTTTTTGCGACACAATCGTGTTGTTGGGGCTGATCGCATATTGTATGTTTTGGCAAAGCTCAGCGGCGCGCTTCCATTGCCTCTAGTTGTACCTGTTGTGTTTACATTGAGCGCAACAAGAACCGTGGGCCCGATTCCGCGGCTAATTTTCATGCGGTTTAATAAGGACGTTCTTAAGGACCAATACAGCCCAGATTCAAGAGTAATTCTCTCGAGCTATTTTATCAGCTATCTTTTGCCCTCACTGCAGAGATAACGCGCCTTTTGGGCACACAGTTACGGCCGCTTGCAGGCGCCCACTGGACAACAAGCAGATACAGTAGAAAAGTCTTCAAACGCAGTTTACAGCTTAGTCAGGACACCACCGGGTTGCCTTTAAACATGCATTTTTTAAGCGAGCCGAACTGCTAAACGCTGAGAAAAACTGACTTTTCCCCCTGTGATTTAATTTGAGCACTGCTCTCTGCCCTAGTTTTCAAATGGCAGGGAAGCGCGTGTACTGCACTACAGGTACTGCACTAATCAATCGGATGTCTAGACAGGTCATCCACTAGTATATGTACCTGGACGCACTTATATGTCACCACTAGGGACGAAAGTAGTGGTTTTTATACTGAAGCACAATTTCTTAGAATATGGAAGAAAGGAAGGAAGGAAAAAAGAAACAAGCGGAAGCACAGGGAGGTTAGCCAGTTCTTAGACCGGCTGGCTACCCTGTGGTAGCGGAAGGGGTAAGGGCGATAAAAGATGATGAAAAGAGATTACAAAAAATCAGCAGCATCATCAGCCTGTCTACGCCCACTGCAGGGCAAAGGCCTCTCCCATGTTCCGCCAATCAACCCGGTCCTGTGCTTTCTGCTGCCACATTATACCGCAAACTTCTTAATCTCATCTACCCACCTAATTTTCTGTCTCCCCCTCACGCGTTTGCCATCTCTTGGAATCCAGTCAGTTACCCTTAATGACCACCGGTTTTCTGCCGACGTGCTACGTGCCCGGCCCATATCCATTTCTTCTTCTTGATTTCAACTATGATGTCCTTAACCCCCGTTTGTTCCCTGACCCTCTGCTCTCTTCCTGTCTCTTAAGGTTACACCTATCAGTTTCCTTTCCATCGCTCGCTGCGTCGTCCTCAATTTAAGTTGAACCCTCTTGTAAGTCTCCATGTTTCTGCTCCGTAGGTAAGTACCGGTAAGATGCAGCTGTTATATCCTTCCTCTTGAGGGATAGTGGTAGATTCCATTCATGATTTGATAATGCTTGCCGAATGAGCCCCAACCTATCCTTATTCTTCTAGTTATTTCACTCTCATGGTTCGGCTCCGCGGTTACTACCTGTCCTAAGTAACGTACTCCTTTACAAACTTCCAGTGTTTCGCCACCTATCGCAAAGCGCTGTTCTCTGCCAAGATTGTTCCACATTACTTTAGTTTTATGCATATTAATTTTCAGACCTACTCTTCCACTTTCCGTATCCATTTCAGTAATCATGAGCTGTAATTCGTCTCCCGCGTTACTCTCAATGCAATGTCATCAGCGAATCGTAGGTTACTGAGATACTCTCCATTAACTCTTATCCCTAACTCTTCCCAATCTAGGGCCCTGAAAACTTCCTGTAAACATGCGGTGAATAACATTGGAGAGATCGGGTCTCCCTGCCGTACGCCCTTCTTTATTGGGATTCTGTCGCTTTCTTTATGGAGGACTATAGTGGCTGTGGATCCGCTGTAGATTTCTTCCATTATGTTTATATAGGCTTCGTCGACGCCCTGATCCCGCAGTGCCTGCATGACTGCTGATGTCTCCGCCGAATCAAATGCCTTCTCGTAATCTATGAAGGCTATGTATAGGGGTTTGTTGTATTCCGCGCATTTCTGTATCACCTGATTGGTAGTATGAATATGGTCTATTGTTGAGAAGCCTGTACGGAATCCTGCCTGGTCCCTTGGTTGATTGTACTCTAATGTCGTATTAATTCTGTTAGCAATTACTTTTGTAAATAGCTTGTAGACAACGGACAGTAAGCTTATGGGCCTGTAATTTTTCAGGTCCTTGACGTCCCCTTTCTTATGGATCAAGATGATGTTGGCATTCTTCCAAGATTCTGGTATCCTCCCCGTCGAGAGGCACTTCGTATACAGGGTGGCCAGTTTCTCTACATAATCTCTCCACCGTCTTTCAACAGGTCTGATGTTACTTGATCCTCACCAGCTGCTTTGCCTCTTTGCATTCCCTTTAGGGCTTTCTTTACTTCTGTCAATACTGGTGGGATGTCAGATTCCTCTGCGCTATTACTCCTTCTTACGTTATCATCCTGAATGTCTCGGCTGCTGTACAGATCTCTGTAGAACTCTTCCGCTACCTCAACTATTCTATCCATATTGTTTATTGTTTGCTGCTTTTTTCCAAACAATATGGAAAAAAGCAGCAAGAAAAGGAAAAAAGAAAAGGAGAATACGACACTGCTTAAAGTCTGTCTCTAAGACCAGTTGTCCGCAAGAAACGCAATAATGCTTTCAAAGCCTTTGTTGCTGAGGACAGACACAGTCAGTGTCCCAGAACCCATTGTTCAGACAAAGGGCGATTATAAAGTCTAACTCATCGTAAATTTCTTTCCTTGGCGCACTGAAACGGGAACACTCACACAGAAGATGGGCGATCGTTTCTTCCCAGTTGCAGTTATTGCCCGCAGAGTTGTCGGAGATTCCAATCAGAAAGGACAAAGCAGTCGTAAAGGCCACGCCAAGCCATACGCACAGAAACGTCTCCTCAGCTCGAGATATTCCTGACGGTACACGGAGCTGGAGACCAGGATGCATGCTGTGTAGACGAGCGTTGTTGAATTCCGCCGAGTTCGAATGTGCAAGTGGGAGTTCACGTGCCAGCGAACTAAACCTTGTAGCTGCGTTGGTTCTAGAAAACGGTATAAGCTGAGTGGGCACTGTCATGTGCAGATCGGGCGGCCTCACCTGCACGGTCGTTACCAAATATACCACTACGACGCGGTATCTACTGATACGCTATGCTGCGTTGTTTCTCTATTGCATCATGATGAAGGAACCTTATATCCGCAACTAACTGCTCATTAGGTCCATAACGAAATGGCGACATTGAAAAGCTGCCTTGGAGTCACAGAAGATGGAGCAAGCTTGCGAAGGTTCTTCAACTACAAACTCTAGCGCTGCACGGCTGGCGGCGAGTTCTGCAGCTGTCGATGATGTTAACTGCGATGTCTTCAATTTTATGGCGACGGACTTTGCGTGAACAAGCACTGCCCCTGCTGAGCTTGCAGAAGTAACCGAATCATCCGTGTGAATGTGAAGCCGTCGGCTGTCTTTCTTATGCAGGTGCAGTGGCCTGTTGTAGGGCTGAATAGGACGACTGTGTTTCTTTTGGATTCTAGGAATGGTTAGAAGGGCTTAGAGTGGGTGCAGGCGCCACAATGGTAACGGCGGTCTTGCTGGATGCGTGCAGTTTGAAGTAAGCACTACGCAATGCGATTCTTTAGTACTGCTGAACGCAGAGTATGGCCTTGAAATAGGAAGTGAGGCTAGCTAGTGTAATGGAATCCGAGCGAAATGCCTGATGGACATTCTCAAAGCATCAACGCGGATGTATGCAGTTACTGGATGGTCACGCGCGATGACGACTGCCGCTGCTGTAGATGCGCATCTCGGAAGTGCAAGACATATTCTCAGTGCTTGAGCGTGAAGCGACTGGAGGACACATACATTTGTTCTTCGGGTTTTGCAAATCACAGGTAAGCTGTAGCGAATGAAACCTAGGAGCAGAGTGGTGTAAAGTTGAAGCATCGCTCGTACAGATGCACCCCGCGATTTTTCACCAAGAAACCTTAGAGCGTGGGTGATCATGGTCAGTTTCTTTTAGGGGCGAAGCTCCTAAAGCCATGGCTCTGTGCCTCCTAGCTCGTACGTGACCGTCTATGCCGCGCGTATGTGCCAGTGGTGATGGCAACGAAGCAGCGCGAGTGTCATTCGCTGTGAGGTTACCCGATTTTACTCCGGTTTTCGAAGCTGAACTCATGGCCGTCATCATGGCACTGCGAAAACTCCCGACAGACGAGATCAGGGCGATAATAATAACTGATTCGCTCTCAGTATGCACAGCACTTACAGCTCCACATACCTCTCGTGCCCTCAAGACATTTCGATCTTTAGTTCCGTCTCAGCTGAAGCACCTAAAACTAGTATGGGTCCCAGGTCACTGTGGCTTAAAATTAAATGAAATGGCTGATGCTTTAGCGCGCGCATCGCTAGATCTCCCAATAATCCAGGTTCTTCCAGTGGTAGAATATTTCACCGCAATCAGATACAGAAATTGGCAATTCACACCGATAGGATGGAAACATAACAATGTGGACGGAATACAAACATCTCAATTCCCATGGAAGTCTCACTGGAGCCAATCTAGACAATCTGAAGTTACGATCACCAGATTTCGATGCCGTGTCCCCCCATTAAATCTATACTTGCACAGAGCTGGTCTGACGATATCGCCCCTATGTCAATTCTGCGGAGAACTAGAAAATATTGCACATTTCTTTTTGTCATGCCGAAGATATTCAATTATTAGATCACGACTGCTCATTACTCCGCTGTTAAAAATAGGCTTAAACTTAACTGAAGAAATTATACTAAGCTTCGGAGCCTCAGGGTTGGGATACTGCCATAGGGATGCCTTCAATGCCGTGTGTAATTTCATGCAAACCACTAAACGTGTACCATTTTAATCTTCCTTCAAAAAACGCTCTTAATTAAAATGCGGTTCATATATCTAATCTCACCAAATTGCTCTGATCAGGTTAATACGGCTGTCTGAAATACGAGCGCAATAGCATAATTTTTGAAGTATTAATTTGATGTCTTATTTATTATTACCATTCTACTCTTAATTTTTTTTAACCATTTTACATTCTTCGAATAAGATTTTAAGCTTCAACTACATATTCTTGGCCGATCCCCCAGAGTGGGTACGTGCCATAGAACAGAAGGCAAAACAAACAAACAAACAAGTTCTTCTCCCAGTGCAGGGATGAAGAAGACGTTGCAGTTCTTTCCTGATCGATGAGGCGCGTTGTGTCGTGCTCTGTGCCTCGTCGATCCACGTCGTTACACTGGTGAATTGCGGGTAAGCTTCATGCTTGGTACTCCATCGCGGAGCCGACAATCGAGCCCGGGATCGCCACCACACGTCGAAACACCGGTCCACGATTCAGTCGCCGTCTGCTAGTCGCCGTCAGGACCGTGTACCTCGCACCCAAGCTGTCTATCGGGGACGTCAAGTCGTTTAGAGACGCTGCGTTACGTGACTACGACAACAAGTACAAGAACCGTCTGTTTGTGCTGGTTGGGGACTTCAACGTGGGACCTCATGCCAATGACTGGATCGTGCAGCACATGCTTCCAAACACGCACTCAGATGTATCCATAGCAGACTACACGATCGGACGTGCATAGACTTTGTGTTTGCAAACTTCCACTGCAACCAGTACAAGGACCTCTCTCACTTCATTTCACGGACCATAAAGCCGTCACAATGAAGGGACCTCGCAATCCAGCCGCCATGACAACGACGAAATGAAAAGAACAAACGATGAAACGAAACAACAAACGAACAAGAACAAAATAAAAGTTGATTTTGCATAATATACGCACAGTCTTAAGTCTTTCTAATGGTAATGGGCTAACTTTCACGGGAGGAGTTACGGTTTACCGATGATCTCCCCTCTCGAGCTTCGCCCACCTCATCATCTCTTTTCCGTGGACATGGCGCGATTCTTATGCTGGCGATGCGAGGGCTCCAGGACAAGTCGTGATCAATTATGACGATCAGAAAGCGGAGAATTGTCTCATAACTGATATTGTATCCGTTGATTTTATTCACATACGGGCCCATCGCCTTGCGCGTGAAGGGAAGAAGCGAGCATTCTCTGATGACAGCTCAAGTCCCATCCTTGATTGTGTTTGACATCAGTGTAGCAGCTCTGTGAAGCCTGGCAGGTACGGAGAGACACGTCACCCTGAGCCCAGATGCAGATGTCATCTGCATATATTGATAGATGAACAGACCGTGCAAGTGCTTCAACCAGGCCGAGGAGTGCTAGGTTAAAAGTGTGGGGTACAGAACTACATCTTGAGGCATACCGCGAGAGGTAGTGGCGCGTTGTTGGGGCATCTTAGGTCTATACAAAGAAGGTCCTGCCCTTCAAACAGCTCCCAATCTATTGGTAAACATGGCCCCCAAGTCGAACGTTTCCGAAAACATCCACAACGGCTTCATGCCGTTGTCGTGCACGCCTTTCACGTCCAAGGACATCGCCGCAGATAATCTTTTTCGGCTGTTTCGCTGTTGCACAGATGAAACGAGGTCAATGACGTTATCTATGGAGGACCTTCCACGTCGAATGCTGGTCATAGCCTGAGGGTACCACTCTAGGCGAGTCAATACCATCCTCTGAATCACTTTTCCAAAACAGCTGGCAAGTGCGACCGGGCGATAAAGGTCAAGCCTAGAGAAGTTTTACCTGGCTTAAGCATAGGGACGAGGCGGCTGCATTTCCACGAAGAAGGTAAAAATCCGCTGCACCATGAGTCTTTGCAAACGGCTAGAAGGGCACGCCGAGCTGCTTGACAGCGGTTGCAAAGTGCCGTGCAGGCGGCCCCATCAGGTCCAGGTGATGAAGATCGCTTGCATGCTGTAAAGGCTGCCTGAAGTTCCCCTAGAGAGAGCAGATTGTCCGTTGTCGAATCTTTTGAAACTGGCGCGTTTCCTAGGTAACGCATGGTGGACGCGGACCCCTAACCGGCAACCTTCACGCAGATATCGTCTGCTATTTCAATTTCGTGCTGAACTTGGTAGAGAGCTAGGCATTTAAAGGGGCGATGTCTGTGTGGCTAGAGTTCCTGTATATGCTACCTTACCTATAGATATCATATACAGTGACTCTAGGTGTGGCGATGCTCGTAGGCCGCGAAAAATCCTCCATATTTGCGATAGAGGCTTTTGTGGATCAAGCTACTCGATTAAAGAATTTCACCTAAAAGACTGGAGTGAGTTCATTCGACGCTGAATATTCTTCTGCAGACGTTCTGCCCCCCTCAAGTTGTAAAGGAATTTAGTGCGCCTACAGCGTCGTGTAAAAGTGCGCCTGTAGTAGTGCGCTTAGTCTTGCAGTGTCAAAATGGCTTGAAGGTTAAATATATGCTCCTAGCGTGAAAGTGAAGTTCCTGCGTTTTACTATAAGACAGAGGTACTCGTTATCATCAGGTAGGACTGAGTGCTCGAAATAGGTAAGCTCGCATCTCATATAAACGATGACGGTAGTCTGCTCGTTGCAGGTAGCAGACTTGAAGGCTTCGCACCAGATAACCATATTGCATTGTGAAGGCGTGGATCGCAAATAATGATAATGGGACATTTCTTCTTGAACACAAACGGTTGAACATCCGAAATGCGGCGTTTGAGGCCAAGAACATTTCATTGTAAATTTGATGCTTCTTTGACTTCGTTACAGCAGGTTTGCTGAGGAGGAGCCATGGTGCTTCTCCAGACTTGACAGAATCGTTTCAGTGTATCCAATATTTGAGGAGGACTCTTAGCTACCGGAGTGTGGATGCTAGTTAGGAGCGCACGAATCATATTCATGGGGGCCTCTGCCATGGCTACGACCTCCTTATTTCGGCTATGCCGCCACTTTCGTTCCCAAGTGATTTTAGACGAGCGACGCTATGGCTCTGCTGGCTTTGAAACTGTGGCTAACACCAGGTACAAGTAGTAGATGCAAGATAGCGTTGCCATATCTCCGACGAATAGTATATTTTGAGGCAAATAGTATCATTTGACGGCAGTCAGTACATTCAGAATCAGTACGTTTGCGTAGGCCGTGAAAAATCCAGATTGTCACGCTTATCGCGCGATATTTTGTCGTAAATTACACGCGTTTAATGTCAACCAAGCCTTATGAAGCCGCTGGATCGAAGTTTAGGAAAAGAAATGTGTGAGCTGTAATTCCTATTCTGGTTTCGCGCCACACACTCAGATCTTGTTGGCACAAACCAACTCGCCCAAATCGCCCTCTTTCAGTAACGCCAAAGTTTCTTCTGGAATTATCCTAAGAAAGTGAGGGTTAGTACAGCTTTCGAGATTAGCAACAGGATAAAACGACACGTCTTACTTCAATTTCTTGCAGGGTCACGTGGTTTCGGACGGCGTCTGCGAGAGCCTGACCATGGCGCGCGACGACTAGGTGCTCGTTTACGCACAGTTTCTTCACACTCCGGTTGCGAGCCAAGTGGTCCAGGAACACTCCTGCGTTTGTGTCATCAGCCTGCAACCCCCCAGTTTACAGAGTATGTAAGTCGAGACTTAGGCAGTTAGAATCCACTTCCTTCACGATGCCTAAGCGCATGAGCCCTTACCTTAGCGGAAGAGTCGCGAAACACCCCTTGGTCTCGGAGGCTTTCTTTCTGTCGATAGCGGTTGTCCCAGCCATAGGCGTGCGCACAGGGGGTGCCGGAGGGGGGGGGGGCGGCCACCCCCCTCTAATCGCCTAAGAGGGGGGCGCAAAATTTGCTCCGTACATTGACCCTTCTAGTCACCTAAGAGAGGGGGGGCGCAAAATCTGCCTCATGCATTGACTTAGTAGGGTGGAGGGGGCGCTGCGATGAACCTTTGCCCCCCCCCTGATGTGGAACCCTGCGCACGCCTATAGTCACAGCCCCTGCCCAAACCCTACTAAGACGGCAGAGGGCAGCACAAGAAAATGAAAAAGGCGGATTGCATTAGATGCACCGACGTACGTAAAATAAGTGCCCTTGATGGAACACAATCGTTAAAGGCGGTCAAACATGGGGGGGGGGGGACAAAAGCGCAAAGAACGCGTTAAGTGACATGGGCCAAGTTGTTGCCTGGTACCAGAGGCGTCCAAACGAAAAAAGTCAGAACCTCTACGGCACATCGCAGATATCAAGAAAGAAAAAAACATCGTGTAGATGTTAAAGAGGTTCCACGCAAAACGTACACAGCAGGCAAAGAAGCGATAAGGATGAGCACGGACTTCCATTTCTTGCTTACTAAAGCAACAAACAAATATATATCTGCACACATCACATCTGCATCTGTCCAAGCAAATGAGCGATAAAACAAACTCATCCGAAGTTGTAGCCAAACTACGAAAACAACACCGTGCGCATCTGAATTCAAGTATGATAGCTCACTATATCTGTGTGCGATGGACGGCTTACTGGCGAAGGTTCCATTCGCGATTGCTGCAGCCTCAGAGATGATCCTTACGTTATCTTCAAGCTGAGTGGCCATAACTGCTGCTCTGTCAAAGGCACGAATCGGTATCCCGAGCAGTGAGGTGCCCAGAACCATCACTGCCTTTTTGCACATTTTGGCTGTGTTCAAGCAAACGCACATAAAAACATCTGTCCGTCTGCCCGGTGCAGCTTGGAACACCAACTATGAAGTACCACCTGGTCCGCTCGCAAATCTTGTTCCATTTTAAAGCGTAGTAATAGAAATAATGTAAGAAATCGTCCATCAGGTTATCTAAAAACGGTAACTGTCTTACAACTCAACCATGGCATTGCATAATCTGTTATAGCTCAAGCAGTAGCACTTACGCTGTTCTCCGCGGCCGTTTGCAGCCACTAGCGTTGTTTTCACTAAGCCTAACGGACCATGAAACTAAGAGATTATCTAGTAAGCAGCTCCGAACTGTCACTACTACCTTATGTGCTTGCAGCTATGACAAAAAACAGCGCAGAAAGACGTCTGGATAGATTCGACGAGATTGACATGTTAATGCTTTGATTAGCGTGGCTCTTTTAATGATTATGAAAATATACAGCTAACATATTTAACTGCAGAGGAAAAGCCTATTCATAGGGCTGATGCATTAAGGGCAGCCACCGCAAGAGCGCGGCAATGACAAAGCGCTGCGAGCCTTGGTGGCTCTTGATTCGCTTCGTAGACTTGATAGTACGGAGATATTATCTGCGAACCTGAGGCAGCTTATGTTAGAAAGGAAGTCTGAGGCTCGCCATATCCTTGACAGAAAGCGCCCTGGTCAATTGGTGCATTAATCGAGTGCTCGATTCGGACAAAAAGGTGTCATGGAACGGGCTGTAGTTTGACGCTCTCACTGAGCGTTCCGGTAGTGGTTCTGTTGTAACCATGCGTTACTTTCCATATAAGAACTTTTCTTGAAAGTCAGCCTAGCAGTGATTAGTAAACACGCTTCTGAGTTTGCGCAATACTCACCACGACCTGATCGAACTGCAGGATAGTTAGAGCAGTGGTTTCCTCCACGTAGCCGCCGATCTTGCTCGCCACATCATAGTTAAAGAGGATGTTCGTAAGAGTCAGCCAAGTCAGGTTCTTCATGGTTGCGAGAGCGTCGGAAAAACCGGACCTCTCGGTCTCGATCATCTGAAGCGATAAAAAGCAAAAAGGACGCAAAAAAAGGAGCAAAAGTGTTACGGCGAATCGGCCTAGTTGAAATAGATTCGTCTTGACAATATTTTCGCGAAAACACGGAGTCAAAGAAGAGCCGCGGCTTCATCCGTAACGAAGGAATATTTTGTTCGCGCGAGCCTCAAAACTCGGCAGGTGGCATAAAGAGGAAAATGAATATCGAAAGAGAACTCCCCACCACACTTCAAATTGTGGTTGTCAATTTGTGTTAGAATTTACCGGACGCTGTGGATGAGCACATTCTTCTTCAAATGAATGGAAACGTAGGCTTCATTTTCAAACTAACTTTGTTCTGCTGCACTTTCGAACTTTCCTTAATGATGTTAATGAGAGACTTGCAGTTCTCGTCACAAACCGAAGCTAGGCAGAGAAATCAGCAATTCACATTAATCACATTAACGCGAATCTCATTATAGTGAAATCATATTAATTATGGACCCAATAATTGTGATAAAATAAGGCAAGGTAGCCGTGCGCATAAGCGGGTCATGTAGATAACAAGGAGAGTGCACATGGCAGATTCCGGCTGCGCCGGCTGTAAATAACCTTACAAGAGGCATTCGCAGAAACGCCATTGACTGCGCCCACATGTCACTTCATCTCGGTTTACTAAATCTAGTGTAGGCGCGCCTACTTCACATCTAGCAGAGGATTAACGTATTTCGCTAGCCAGTCATAAACACTCGCAACAGTGACGTGCCTGCAGCACCAGAAGCCATTATTGGAAGGAGGACACACAAAGTTTGCATACCGCCGGCTAGATAGACAACTTGGCAAACAAAATTATCACAAGTGCAGGAAAGTTCCAAGGAAATGATCATGCCTCTATACAATAAATTGTAAAGCTCTAAATGATAACTCAGTACGGCAATCAACAATTTGCTGTGGTTGCTTGTTACACCGGATGCTGTGCACGAACAACAAATGGTGAACGACATTTGTTGTACAAATACAGTAAAAACTTGTTAATTCGAACTCGAAGGGGACTACAAAATTGTTAGAATTAAGTGGAGTTCGAATTCGCGGAAGGGCGCTAGAATGAACGTAAATCGCGCCACACTGCATGGGTAGAACCCAAAGAAGCCACCTCTGGACTCGTTATCGCAATTTAAGCACTACTACAAGTTTGTGGCAGGAGATTTCGTAAATTGAGTTCATGGAGCAGCGAACAGAATTATTTGGTATGTCAGTGATACGCCACAAACAAGCACCGACATGCATTCATGTGAGCAGAGAGCCATAATGTCGATAGTTATGCTGCAAAGCACGTTTATTTACATGACAGAATTAACGCAGTCAAGGGTTCACTTGCTTGTGTTTCTTCTGTCACCACTCCATGAGCATTGTCTGCAGCTTGCCCATGAGCTCCAGCGCAGCGTCCGAATTCTCATCTGCTGAGAAATGCTGCGGTTTCCTTGTTTTAAATATCTAGTAAATATGTTTTGGTTTGGTTTTGCAACACATTGTGATCACTCTGAGCCGATATCTGCGAGGAGCGATGAAAACCAGGCGCTCCCAGTTCGAACTAACTATTGGGGATACCCACGCGTTCGAATTATCGGGAGCTTTCCTCAAATACTCAGGGCCGGGCCCAGGGCGTCTGTTGACTTAACTGTAAGTTCAAATTAACCGAGCGCGAATTAACGTGCTTTTACTGTATTTCCAATTTATTCAAAGTGCCATCAATTATTTCACATAAGAAATGAGGGAGATAGATATAAGTTTCGCGAATGTTTCGCGAAACGTGCGGTGGAAAATGGAAAAGCATTTACAGTCGCATGCTTTTTTTTCCTGCGTTTGCTGGAAAAAGTTTACTACAGCTCTGCGTACGGCCCCGGCGGCCGTATTTTCGATGAGGCAGCGAAATTGCTTGAGCCCACGTACTTCGATTTAGGTGCACGTTAAAAACCCCAGGTCCCATAATCATATCGTGCTTTTGGGACGTTAAAGCCCAACAGTTATTAAGCTCTGCTTAAGGCACTGCAAGCAAAGTAATTACAGACAATATCTCCATTTTTCGTCTACACTACGGAACCGCTTGTTGCCCATTAGGTTTTCTGTACGGCTACACTGCAAACGAAAGATGGAGCTTGACTAGACCGAGTACAATAACTGCTCGTCATCTTAGTGTTTTGCTGTACTCGGAAAAACTTACGCGCTACCTACGATCACTATATATTTATTTCTAGATACTCCAGTGTCCAAAATAGCATAGCAGGTGTGATGCACAAAACCAGTTTTCAGAGAAGGCACAGACACAAAAACATAAAAGTTACACGTAAAAAGTACAAGAAAGTATTGAAATGCACAAAGTAGATAAAAATGACAAACGCCATTGGTTGGAAGCGAAAAGTTCGAAAGAAGACTCCACAGAATACATTGAATCAGCGCAAAAAGTAATAAAAACACAAATAACACAACAAAGACAAAATGAATGCATAGTCGATGAACTTTAACATGAATGCAAATACATCATGTGTGTACCAGCCAGCGTCAAGAAAGATCCTATTAAAGTATTGACAACAAACAGTGCGGCTTCTGCCAGTATACTCACCGAGCCGGGAATATCGAGGAGCCAGAGCTTGCATTCCAGTCGATTGACACCCACGGCGCCAGTCTTGAGGGCGTGCCAAACGACGAGCTTCTCCATATATGTTGTAATATCGAAGTAAATGTACACCACGCACCTGCGCGTGATCAAGATGAGCGTCCCTAATTACAAACTGTACGAAATAAGGAAGAAATAGGAATCGACCGAGCTCCCCAATTGCCATGAAAAAAACAAAGGACTTTGGACAGCTACGCACTAATGGTGTGATGACTGTGGAAACAGCGGAGCTAGTGGCCTTCTCCTCCTCCTTTCCTTCAGCTTCACCCTCACATCACACCTCCTCAACCTCGCCTCCCTTTACTATACTATACATACATGAATATACTATACTATACACAATATACTATACTATACTATACCTGAATATATACGCTATGATTTTTCTTCTTTCTATATTTCTTTATGTCTGGTTCTTTCTTGTGCTCCCTCTCTTTTTTCATGTCATGTCTCTGTTTCTCTTTCTTTGTCTTTCTCTTTCTGTCTACCTCTCTCTCGCTTGCAGTGAGATCATCATATGTTCCCATAAATACTTGCTCCGCTGCCGTGCCTGGATAGCCGAGTTGTTAAGACGCTCGCCTTCGGACCGCGGGTACCCGGTTCGAATCCCGCCTTGCCAAGATATTTATTTTGTTTCAATATCTTCTCCGCCTCCTCTCCACTTCGCGGTTTTCACTTAACGCTCGCGTCCCTCTCCCTTCCCTGCTCTTTGCCTCTGCATGTACTCCTCGTTTTACTAGACTTTACTCTCTCCCACTTCAGGCTCCAACCTCCTTCCCCACCGCTATACCTCACTTCCTTCGCTCTGCTCCCTCGCTCCAGCATCTTCGCTTTTTCCTAGCACCTGCTGTACTCGATAACGGGGCTTGCCCAATTCCGTGGTGCATACTCGCCCGAGTTCTTGTGTTAGGCTACGTGCAGTTACTCCAAGCCTTGACAGCTCCGCTGCTAAAAGACTGGCAGAGGTTTAACTGTTCTAAACGTACTTATCACGTGTGAAAGGTACGTTTGGCTTGGTTTTCCAACGACTGTGCCCACCGGTGGCGGCTGCAGCAGATTTGATATTTTCACACTTCCGCTCTCGGTAAGCTTCTCTATAACGTGTTAATCTGGCCTCCCTTTGGTATGGTGTCTCAGCAGGAAACTTTTCCATTGCATGTTTTTGCAGCCTGCCATTCAGCTATATCTAATGCATGACTGGACTGAACCTGGCGCTTGTGCGGAAGCGCACGCACAGGCGGCCCAACCGGTACGCCATCTATGGCGGGACTTAGCAGCAGGGGTGTTGCTTTTGCATGGCTGCCATTGGATGCCTTTATTCAGACGCCAGCGCGAAGCGCCGCTTCTGTTACGGTCCTTGCGGATGGGCGGAATTCAAGATGGCGGCGCACACGGTGTACGTCGTGACCGCAAGAGGTACAGAAGCCGCGCGGCGCTGGAAATAATCTTGAAATATTCGAGCAACAAAGCATGATGTGCGGACGGCGTGAGTCGTAAAATATCGCGGCGCAGAAGCACATAGTGAGCGAGCACCCAGAAACTGCCGACTACGGCCAACGCACGCCTGACCACGACTGTCCACAACGACAGACGACGAAACTTTGTAACGGACATCAAACCCCGTCAGAGAGTGGGGGTGGAGGGACTTGCGAGATAAGAGAAGGCAAGTAAGTTTTAGGAGTGCTGTTTCTTGGGCTAGTCGGAACAGCACGCTGTATTTTTGGCGCGCTTGAAAAACAAGGACGCAGTGAGGCACACATAAATCACAAACAAACTCGCTCCAGTTGTTCAGTGGCTACAGCCCTCTTTGTGGTTTACGCGTGCCAAACTGTATTTATGTGTATCCTAGTATTTGACGACTTGCCGTGAGGTTTAATAAACATCACGCAATAGTCTTGCGTAGTCTCGCTCATGATCTAAATACGCTCGCGTGTTGTAGCTGTTGTGCACGATAAAGATGTATTTCGTTTGGCACAAATTGTAAAAACACATACAAATGGGGGAATATAACCTCAAGCACAAGCTTTTATTTCCTCCATTGACGCGTCGCAACTGATCGCACGTATCGGATACGGAATATCTTCCACTGTCATCGCTAGCACGACCCGCGTAATCTCGACGGCTTGGTGCTATTCCCACGGGTCCGAACAAAATTAGCTGCGATTGCTCTGAACGGAGCGAAAAATCCCAACATGTTGGCAACGCTCAGCTGACCGTAGCGGCGAAAAGGGTCGCCTGTTTTAAAGACAGAAGCCTAGATGCCCTGACAAGTAACCTTCCGCGCCATTGACAAGAACGCAAAAAATCACGTCATTATATGACGTTGTGACGATGTCATAACGTGACATCACATGATGTTGTCATCACATGTCATCGTCGCTTGGTCAGAGGTGGACCGATGCTGTGAGGCAGCGCAAAACCACGTGAGGTGCAAAGAGCTGGCAATGCCTCCGAACGTGGAGGCAGTTCAAAAGCACGTTAGTTGCAGAAAGGTTTCAGAAGGGTCAATACATAGGATTTACGAAAAACAGGATGATTGCTATTTGCCTTTGAGTGGTCTCAGGCACATGCAAAGGGACCATGTGATTTTTTTTCAGTGGCGGCAAAATCCGCGCACTCGTGAATTCGCCTTGTTTAAGAAACGATATCTGAAGACTGGTTGCGTTCAAGCGCACATTAAAAGCCTTTACGAAAACGTGACTTTTACGAAACCCGTCAAATGAAAAGGAAAACAAGCAAGAAATACTACAATTTCCTGCAGAATGAAATTTCGCTGTACGTTACATCTGCTGTCGTTTCTTTTTCTCTCTTCCTACGTACGCAGCTACAAAACGCTGTAAAACGTAGTGACAACTAGAGTAAGACGAATGGTGGTTTTGGCTATATCTCGCAGAACTATATACCGCATGAACAGTCAACAAATACCTGTGTTGTCGAAGCAGCAGATGGATGAGCAGAGAAGCACGAAGCATGTCCAGCACATCAGGTTTGCCTGCGGGCCACTGGTAGCTCTCGACGAAATCTCGCCCCACTGGTACTCCGAATTTTGACGTTGTTTCGGGCAAGGATGCGGTTCCACAGGTCGAAGTCGGAAACAATCCAGCATCGCTTCTCGCCGGGCTCCCACGTGCAGGAGCGTTCGAAACCCAAATTGTTGTCAGCACTTTCACAGCCGTCGACGTCCACACCGTTGCTCACTGCACTGGCGCGGGCACCTGGAAGTGTTCATATAACAGCTGTTTGGGCTTCACGTCCCAAAATCACGATCTGATTATGAGGAACGCCGTAATGAACGGCTCTGGATATTTCAACCACCTGCGCTTCTTTATCGTGCGCCTAAAGCTAAGCACACGGGTCTAGCATTTTGCCTCCATCGAAAGGCGACCGCCGCGGTCGGGATTCGATCCCGCAGCCTTCGAATCAGTAGTCGAGTACCATTACCGCTAGACAAGCGCGGCGGATTTAAAAAAGTAGGCCAAGTTGGGCTTTGCACATAACGCATAAAGTTTCTCAGGAAACTAGCTAAGCAAGCAGTAAACCTACGAGCATTCTGGGATGATGCCAATTAGTGAAAGTTTTTTTTTGTTATCGTAAGCGCCACGAGAGAGTCAGATATAATTTCATTGACGATCAAAATTCTGAATACTGCTGAATCCAGCCCGTGTAGTTGCAGATGGGATGACTAGTGATGAGGTTATGCATACCGGTCTGCTAAAGGTAATATAGAAGCGTCAAGCATCGAAAATGTATAAAGGCAAAAACAATATACGTCAGTCAATAAGCTGGTATATAAAAAAAGGAGGTACTTTCAACAGCACAAGCCGAAAGTAACCTTTAGACTGCACACGAATTGCTGTTAGAAAATTGTCATAAATGTCATTAGGCGATGCGCTTGTAGGGTAACATACTACAGAAAAACTGACAGAACACAGTTTAACAGGACGAGCACTGGTCCTGTTAAACTTTGTCCTGCGAGTTTTTTTTTATAGTGTGTGTTACCCTACCACAAGCTCATCGTCAAGCCATCATGAACCAACTCGCCCCAATCATAGCGCTACTGTCTTAAAGGTTAACAAGTAACAGGGGAGGCTACTTAAGCAAAGAAAATTTGCCGAAGAATAAGAACTGGTAGAGCGCATACAGCAGTAATTCGCAAATATTCACCGGCAGTACACTGATGTCACTAAATATAAAAATTAATAATTGAATTTTGCCGGTACTACCATTTAGAGTGGAAACTGCGAGAATAAAAAAAAAACTGGAAATAATGGAAGATCCAAGCAGTGTTCTATTGAAAGGAAACTGATGAGCAACATGACGAGGCAGAAGCGCAGCATAGTTGGCGGGATAACACACAGGCATAGCTGTTATTATATTGGCCATTAAGAAAATAAAAAAAAACAACGGACCTGGGCAGCTTACGTAATGCCTAGGACAGTGAACCACTGGTCACTTAAGACAACGCAATGGATGCCACGGGATGGGAATCGCCATCGATGGTGCCACATAGTGGAGCGGAGTGACGAAAACAAGTTGATATAGTTGAATAAGTTGAGTAGAGCATGCTGGTTCAAGTAAAGCGTTCATTATGTTACAGCATGAAAGAACGATGAAAAAGCTAGGTCACACAAACAACGGAACAGAGCTCTTGTTGCGCTGTAACTTAAGTAACAAGTACCTACTAGCACATTTTTACTGTACTCCTAAAACGTAAAGCTGACAGTGCCGATACAAACGCGGAGAAAGAGAGGCACTCGCAGTAGAAAAACGCAGCGCAGACTTTCAACAAAGCATTCATTTTGACTGTGTACGGTTATTTATATTGAAGGCTTAACAAAATGAACGAAGATCGCATTTGCGCATCGTTTGTAGTCATGTCGCTATCGCCCTGGCATTCTTGTCTAATGCCCGTATTCACAAACCAATCTTATCCTTATCTCATGGTTTCCTCAACTTTCCGTACACTCTGCACGCGCAATCAGGGCACAAAAGCGTAACAGGGTAAACGATAACTACAAGATTGGTTTGTGAACGCCGTCCCACTACGTTCAATAATAATAATATCTGGTGTTTAACGTCCCACGACCGCTACATGATTATGAGGGACGCCGTAGTGGAGGGCTCCGGAAATTTCGACCATCTGGTGTTATCTAACGTGCCCTGACGTCGCACAGTACACGGGCCTCTAGCATTTCGCCTCCATCAAAATGCGACCACCGCGGCTGGGATCGTACCCCCGACCTTCGGGTGAGCAGCCGAACACCGCAAACGCTACACCGCCACGGCAGACATCCCACATCGTTGATCAAATGCATTAAAGGCACAACACCGTTAAGTAAAACGCGGGATAAGGATGGTTTGTGAGTACGGGCCTTAGAGGGTCAGCTCTTTTTCACACAAAGCTATCGGTAGGAAGCTAACGAAATTCTGACCCGCACGTGATGTGGCGGCTGCCTCGATGATTTCCCTTGTAGAGTTGACTTACATCGAGATAAAATCTGGCATCAATCGAAAAAAGGTTTGCATCTACAGTAGCGACCGTGCACACCAAGATGACCCTAAACTGATCTGTAGTAACCATAGCAGCGTTCTCTCAGCCGATAGTTCATGCATCGGCCACTTTGGCCTATAACACTTTATTACAGATAGCCGGTACAGTCAAAGCCGACTATATCGAGCTCGGGTAAATCAAATTTTCCTTTATATCGAACTATTTTTGAACGCGACAATACTTTAATGTCAGTGAATAGGATAATCTACGGCTACTTTCAATGAAAACAGCCGGAACGCTTTATATATCGAATATTAAACGTGTGGTACGCCCCAAAATGTTCGCTTTCGCTCACAAGAAGGTGGCTTTTCCTCACGGGGGGGGGGGGGGGTGAGCTTAAAGGAAGAAGGAAATGAAAATGGAAATTGGGTGTGGAGTTCACGATAACTGTCTCTCAAGTGAGGACACCTCACCGATACACTCACGGGGGATTGGGGATTAAAGGAACAGTGAGAGTGAAAAGAGTATGGTAAGAAAAAAGAAAGGTATGAGTGGAAAACAGGAGGGGGGGGGGGGCAGGAGAACGGGCGTCCGAGTCACCGTGGTGAGCGGCTAGAAAATTCGTTCGACTAGGCCGGCATCCTCGAGAAAAGCGAGTAGGGCCGCAAGGGCTGATCGGCGACGGTGCACGTGGCCGGTGGGATGGAGCAAGTCCTGTACGGGTCGCACACGGCAGTCCGACGAGGCGGTACTTCATGGCGAGCCGCTTCCGCGCAGTGTTGAGAGAAGGACAGTCAAACAATAGGTGGCACAGGGTTTCGATCTCGCCGCAATCGGTGCAGTTCGGTGCAGCGGCGCCGCGAAGACGATGCCTGCGTTCTGCGGGCCACACAGAACCGGTCCTCAGGGCAAGAAGAAGCGCGCGCTCGCGGCGAGTGAAACCAGTGGCTGGGATGGGAGGAGGGGTGTGTCCGGAGGCGACCCGTGCGTCAGGATGCTCGCGCACCAGCTCCCGGCGAAGGTTGTTGCGTGCCGAGTCGTACGAGCTGGCGTAATCCCCGCATGCTTTTGGGAAAGAGCCATTTTACTGTGTTCCTTCGTCCTCGTCCTCTTTTGCGCTGTGTTTCCCCAGCTACGCTCCATTACCTTACATTGTGTGTATGGTAATGATACTGATGTCTGAATGTATGAGCTGTTTCTCTCCGCAGGAAAAAAATTCAGTACTGGTGTTTCCAACGACAAAGCGCATATCTTCTTTAGAAAAAAAGGACACAACAGCAGCATGGCGCTTATGAAACCTTTTAAATTTTGTCTGGGTAATGTTACTTTTTAACTTCGAGTTACAGATGCAGATTAAAGGCAGGGGATTTTCAAACCTTACGTCTGACGTCTGCGTTGTCTGTTATTGGTAGATATGAAAGCTGCGGACGAGTAAAAACTGACAGGAAGTAACTGATGGCACTGTCTCCGAGTCGTGGTTATTTGGGTTAAGCCATGTTTCTGTAATCACTACGACATCAATCCCGTACAAGGGCAACAGTTTTCAGACTTCTGTACATTGTTTACAATATTTATTTGCATTAACCCATAGTAATTCAATTGGCTTTTTGTTTACAGTCACACCTTAAAAGAGGTTGCCTTGCCAAGGCCGTGGGTTCGAGCGTGTTTCGCAGCTAATTATATGTGCCATTTTATTCCAGACAAACAATTAACTGATGCTATTGAACTTATCGTAGGCTAGAATTGCATTTGCTCCATCGCTGCGATTCAACGCAAAGGCCTGCCGCAGTTTCCTCCGAGTTTGCCAATAAAGGTCATCATGATCGTTGTGTTATAGATAAACCTGTCATGCCAGGTGTTCAGCTTACGTTTACCCTATAGTACAACTATACTGGAACATATTAAGTCACAGTTACGCCGCGAGGGTGAAGCAACGAATGCGATAGAAACAAATTGGAATGTAATGCGTAGAAAGACTATCAGCTCACTCCTTCTGCAAACACCGATGCTGCAGCGAGCGAAGTGACCTTCGTGCGATGAAAGCACAACACATGCGAAGCTATGAGCCATCTGTTGAACCCTTCTTAAGAGATAAGCACGCCAGAACGGGTGACCACGCTTTGTAGGTTTTAAAGTACAGAGCCGGAGGCGTGCAGTCCAACCTTGGCAAAGGATGAGTGGGCCGACGCTCTTCGAAGGGCGTTCTTTTTGCGCTTTAGCCACCTCGCAGCTGCTAAGTGAACAAGCCTCTGCCACGCTGAAGCAGCTCGGGGGTCTGTGCTAACCACCACAGGTAAATGGTGCATATAAACAGCTCGCCGTTTGTATGTTGGATGATTATGCGTTCGTGGCAGAGTTGCTTAACGCACCGCTAGAGAGGGTCTCAGGTTCGAATCCCCGGTCTGGCGCTTCTGAAAAATTTTCCTGGGCACTATCGTTCCTTGTGGGCGTTATGGATACACGGAACGACACGGCGGCGCCGACGGCAAAACCCGCCTAGGGTGGCCATATGATCTCTGTCGCAATAATATTGCCGCGCCGGCTTCTTTCTTGTTACACGTGTAACCACCAATAGGCGCAAGCGGCACCGGAACCTTCCAGATTGATTGACAATTTTATGATAAGATTGCTCGCACGACGCTACTTATTCTAGGACTCACGTAGTCACCAAAGCAACGCTGAAACCTTCGAATGACGTGCATAAACGCCGACGCGTTTCACAAACGATCATTGATCGACGCCCAACGTCTGTGCTCGCCGCTATGATAATAATAATACGCCCCAAAACCACGATATGATTAAGAGGGATGCCGTAGTGGAGGGCTCCGGAAATTTCGACCACCTTTGGTTCTTCAACGTGCACCTAAAGCTAAAATCACGGGCCTCAAACATTTCCTCCTCCATTGAAAATGCAGCCGCCGCGGCCAGGATTAGTTCCCGCGACCTTCGGGTCAGCAGTCGAGCGCCATAACCACTAGACCACCGTGGCGGGGCCGCCGCGATCATTGTACTGGTTTGTACTGGCATCGTTGTACTGGTATTGTATTGGTTGTACATAGGGCACAAGTTATACCAACTTGTGCCCTATACCAGCTTGTGCTATGCGTACTTCCCCACCACAACAACGTGACAACATGAGTGCGAAGGACATTCAGGAGAAAAGATGACTCGGGTGTTCCTTGACGTCGCCTTGCAATCCTACCACCTCCCAGGTAGCACGCATGGTCTAGAAAACGTTTTTTAGGGGCGAAGCTCCTTAAAGCGACACCCGTTCGTCCGTCGTAGTGCGTAACCAGTCTTAACGCTAGTACCAGATCTTGACCTCCAAGGTGGTGCCGGTGGGAGATTTCTCCTGTGCGTTGTTGAACAATAAAAATTCGCAGCGTGCGCGTTAACTAAAAGCCGAATTCTTGTTTCTCATTCCCATTAGCAGCCATTGGCATGTTCAGTAGGAACGTTAGTAGAAGTAGAAGTGTAAGTGTTAGCTAAAAGCCGACTTCTTCTGTCTCTCATTCCCATTAGCAGCCATTGTTTACCTCCAAGGTAGTGCCTGGTGAGATTTCTCCTGTGCGTGATTAAACAATAAAAATTTTGTTCAAAACGCCGTTGATTGATGAAATAAACCAACGAAAGACGCCAGATGTTTTCTAAAAGGAAAACAAAAAGACGCCAGATGTTTCTAAAGCAAAACGAAAAGACGCCAGCTGCTTAACGAAAGACGCCAGATGTTTTCTAAAGCAATGGTTTTCTAAACAATGAAAATTCACAGCGTACATGTAAAATTAAAGTGAGCTGCAAGTTGTCATAACTCTCATCGAACCTTTAGTATAAACGCGCCCGATCTCACGTCGATGATGATGTACTGGGCAGATTTCACGGAAGATTCACGGTTTACCGATGAACCTCCGCAGCTTCGCCACTCATCATCGTTCACTCCGTGGATATGCTGTGATTTTTTAGGCATGAAACGGATAAAACAGTTTCTAAACCAATTTCGACGTTTTAAAAACATCATAGAAAATTCGTATTATCAGTTTTGATAACGTCTAGAAAACGCATTTTTTGAGACCATTTTGGTCTGGAACGTATATTTGAAGATGTTTGTTCGATTCTAAACCAAGTTCGACGTTTTAAAAACTCCACGAAATCCGTATTATATCCGTTTTTGATAACGTCTAGAAAACGCATTTGTTAAGACCATTTTGGTCTGCAACGTTATTTGAAGACGTTTGTTCGATTCTAAACCAATTTCGACGTTTTAAAAACCTCACAGAAAATCCATATTATATCCGTTTTTCATAACGTCCACAAAACGTATTTTTAAGACCATTTTGGTCTAGAACGTATATTTCAAGAAGTTTGTTCGATCCTAAACCAATTTCGACATTTTAAAAACGCCTTGTTCGTGACGTCTAGAAGACGCACTTGATAGACGTTTTGTCTCCCAGCAGCGGACCGCGCGCCACTTGGCCCATGCATGCATGGGCATGCATGAACCACCGCGAATTGAAATTTGAACTTGAGCCTGCGCACGCCATCTCTCAATGCGATAAAAAATAACGCGCAAAAGGATAAGGCGTATGGTGTGCACATTGCATCAGCATAATGAAGACTTCAAAGTTCGTTAACCAGTAACATTACGTAATTTACTGTAATTTACTCGCAGCAATAGCAGTCTAACTTCCGCACGAAGGCCTTAGCGCTGACTGTATCCATCAGCGCGGTCGTTCCTTCTGCAATGTCAGTTAAGCTCGCCGATTTCGCATGGCCGGTCATGCACTCTTTTGCTATATTTCGTGCTTGTGTCGTGGTTCGTGGAGGCTATAGGGAACCGTGCTGGAGTTTCCGCGTTGTGGGCAGCGCCGCCCTGGTGGTCAAAGCGGGCATACTCCAGCCGCTCCCGCGGACGAGAGTGGCGACTGGTTGAGGCGATGCGGGCGCGTATCGCCGAAACAAAACTAAAGGATGCTGTGGTACTGTTGCGCATTCAAGTACCACAATACTTAGTGAGGAGGGCTATCCTTCTATGATTTTTCCTTTTAAAACTAATAATAGGAACGGATGTAGCGTTGCATTTCAGCAGTCAGGCGAGCACAGTATGTTCTGCTCTTGCTCTCCTGTTTAGTGGCGTCGGGCTGGTTCCCTAAACGGAATTGCGCGTGTCTGCTAGATTTTATTCGACAGTGAGGGTCACCAGTGGAAACCGGGCCAAAGAGCAAATTTAATCGGTCTTTTGTCGTAAATAAAACGTACATATTGTAGCATGCGGCATATGTAATAATCTTTTCATCCGACCACAACCAAGATCCTTCTGATGCCCCGCGTGCAGTGAAATTGATACGATAGGCGGTAGTCTACATTATTGCAAACAGTTAGCAAAGAAAGCTGTCTGTCTACGAGTGCGTACGGGGGGCACGTTCGCCGAAGCCGCTGAAATGTTTTGAGGAATACGCACGCGATGGATGCCTCCGTTGAACTTCACTTGTGCTACAGACAGAGTTGTCACGAACAACGCAGTGGACTACTCTAATCGTAGCTTTCTGGAGTCAGCCGTGCGGTAAGCTTCTTTTGCGCATTGGCTGCCGCGGCGAAGTGACATCGCAATTTATGCCTCGCTAGAAAGGGTCAAATGTCTTGGATTTTACCTCGCCGTTTAATTCGCCTAACGTCACTGTGTTAGTTTTTTCGCTTGCCTGTGTCTGCTTAGAATGAACGTGTTTGATCACATCGACAATGCTGGCGTTTACGGCCAAACAAGGTATGATTATGGGAACGCCGTATGTGGAATCAGGATTAATTTTGACCGCTTGGGTTTCTTCTTTAATGTGCCATAATCTCCTACCGCTGTCTTCTTTGTATTTCAACCCCATTGAAATGCGGCCACCGTGGTCCGGAATCTATCCCGTGACCTCAAGCTACAGCGCGACAACCATACATTCTATGCTAGCCGGGGGTTTGGCTTGATCAACGTCCGCGTGCATACATACGCGCGGGCTGTGCACATACCCGGCAGAAAAACGTTGACGTAGCTACCCCTTGCCTCTTATTTATTTTTTACTGCAATATTGTGCAGCTGGTATCGACGCAGCACGTACTATCATGGGGCTTGTGAGCCTGCACTAGCTTGACCACAAGCCCAGACACAATGACCAATGGTGACGACTGAGTCGCCACGGCGCGGCACAGCACTGTCTCTTCGACGCCGTGTGCACAGACGTAGTCTGCTTCGCGGGCTCTCTCTCCTCCGTTTTCCAGTGCTTTCCCCGGAAAGTAGCCTTTAGACAAACTTGTTTTTTTTCTAACCTTAGAGCAGTATCTGGCGCATGGCTTGCTCGAGCTGTTCGCGCCAAAATGAAGCACGGGAACAGAGCACGCGCGTGCGCTCACCGCGGTACAGTGCGGCCGGTCGTCTGAGCACGAGCGGCATGGCCTCCGAGATTAGCCGGCGGCGCGGAGGCCATGCGAGCGGCTGAGTTATGTCGCGACTCCCCGCCAGGCGCCCTTTTTCGGCGCGCCACCTATCCAGCGCTGGTCTCCCATAAACGCAGCTGTGAAGAAACTACTTCGCTGCGTGTTAAACTTGTAGACCCGAACGCAAGTATGTCTTTGTCGAGCGACTGTTACGCTAACTGACGGTTAGAGTCCCGTAAGATTCTCTGCGGAAAACTTCAATCATCAGCTTGCGCGCGGGACGCTCTCGAAACCTCCTTTCTTCTATGCTCGAGGGACGGGCGTGGTTACTTTGATGTGCGATTAGTTTTCTGTGGATTTGCCGATACTGTAAACCACGGGCTCATGTCATTTCTGAAGGTAAGTTCATTTTTACTGCATTTGCGCTCAGTTTTTGAGAACTATGGCAAATGAAAAAGCGTGTTCCATTGCATCACGGGCTGCATGTGCGACATGTTTCAGCAGTACGTCACTGCGGAATTTATTCAGCATACATGATAAAGCTGTCTAAACGTAAATGCACGTCATGGTTTCCGTTCATGCTCGAACGAACATGAGGGAAAAGCATTTATATTTGTTAACCTAATTTCAGTAAAATGACTGTCTTTTCTTCTCCGCTTGATGAGGCAGTTTCAAGATACACAGTAGCTTAAGCTACGTGTGCCGCGTAAGAAGCAATTTTAGAATAGGGTACGCAGCTAACGTTCCTTGGGCGCATATGCTATTTCCGCCACTTAACGTGAGTACGCAAGAGGATGGCGTACGACGCATGCGGAGTAGCCAGTTATACAATGGGATACGCAGATAGCGTTAGTTGCGTACGTAGCGCATAATGCATGTGCAATGGCGATGAACGAACGCAGAGCTTCGCGCACCCAGTTTTAAAACTGCATTGTTGGAAGTTACTGCATGTATCATCTGTTTGATTGTGTCACTGAAGTTTGGTGGATGAGAGAATCTTTGCAGCGACAGCGTACTGGTTCATGGTTTCTTCCACAGTAGTAGCTGCATGTAACGAGAGGCTGGGCACGCTTTTCTGTTGCGAATTTCTGAGGGCATGAGAGTCAAAGACGCGTTTCACGGGGAGGAGTTCGCCATTTTTTCTCAGTGCTGCCTTGACAATCTCGATGCGCTTTCGGACTTGTGATTTGTTTCTCCTACTCGTTAACCTTCTCCATTCTCGGTAAAGCCTGCAGCTTTTAGTAGAACCAAGCGGTTCTCTTGCGCGTCTCTTGTGCCTGGTTAAATATAGCAGGCTCGCTCTCTGTCGCCGTATGGTGTTATCGGGTTATCTTTTGACACCGTCCTATAGGTATAATAACAAATACTGAAATGATCTTTTCTCCTATATATTGCAGATGGTAGCTGCCCTAGATGTTTAGAAACAAAGGCTACACCAACTAAATTATTACTTTCTTCTTTTGATGGGCTGACTGACAGGTTTTAGTACGAAAAAAGATGGATGTCAAGAGATTGACATTTTCACCTTTCCTTGGAAACTTTCAAAACAAAAGGTGACAGTTTGTAAAGCAGTTAACCTTTTTGAGCGTGTTTGTCGGCATATTCAAGAAGCCGCACTAGGGCTATTGTGCTAAAATATCTTTGATGTGTAACGCTGCCCCATGCTGCTAATGACACAACAACTTTCGTGTGTATGCTATTTGTAGTGTTCTTTGCAGACTTCCGGATGTGCCTAGTGAGTTCCATCAAGTACCTGTCATGAAGCCATGTGTTCGGACTGACTTGCCACACATTGTGATATTTTGACACTGAGCAATGTGATGTATTAAGTGCAATACCCTGATCTGCCTCTGACAATCCTGAGTTTACAGCTGTGTGCTTTTTGAGAAAAAATAGAGAAGAGTCCCAATTTCTTTAGCTGATGTGTCTTATCATTATATTTGTTCTTTTAGCCTGACATTTTCTAATGCTGGGCATCATAAAAGAAAGATGTTTTTTATCAGGCTGGTATTTTCATATTCCTAATTTTTATTTATTCATTTTAGTAAGTGCTCATTCATTGTAATTTTTGTGGTCGTTTCGTTTAGTTTTCTTGTTCATACATTTTGTTCTCGCGTTACAGGTGGTTTAGTTGTACTTTTCGTTATATGTCGCTGTAATTTACAGTGTTCATTTTCTGCTAGCCACGGCACATTTATGCTTAACTGTGTGCTCTCTAGGGAATTCAGACCATGATTTCTGTGATAAGTTTTGTACGCTGCATTTCAAAGGCTGAAACCGTTACTTCTTTAGTGCGCGCCGTTTGAAACACGGATGCTGCATACACAAATTTTTTAGCTAATGTCTAAAATGGCGCCTTTTGTTCCCAACGTCCAGTCTTACTTCTGTAATGATGCCAGAGCTTTTCGCCAACATTTTTTCAGTGAGAAATGTTCCAACAGAGGCACGTTGTAAGAACGTTCCTAAAAGTTTCATTTTGTGAGCAATACACTTCAGCAACAGTCATTTTGCAAGGAATTTACGTTCTTTTTTCATTACGCATTCTTGGCTGGGTGGGCCAAATATTATTTTGCAGTTTTGTTTTGTTATTAGTGATTTCAACACATTGGAGTCGATTTCCACTAACTGTGGTCTTAAGTAGCGCTACTGAACGATTGTTTCGAAACGAAGGGAGACACACACCAGGTGCTTGATGCATGCCTCCTTTCCTGCTTAGAATGCTGTGTTGGAGCAAGATGGCGAGTTGGGCCTGGGTTTACGTTCATGTTTGGAAAATTAGGTTGAGCCACACTGAAAAAAAACGTGGACAGTAGAAGTGGACAGGAGTAAGCGCTGTCCTGTCCACTTCTACTGTCCACGTCTTTTTGTTGTGTTGCTGTGTTGGCTGTGGCTCGGTATAGCATCTTCTAACTCATTCACCTATCGGATAGGTAGGGCAGATTCATCAATGTGCGATAACTGCAACTGCATAGAGACTATCGATCATCATTTGTGCCGCTGTATGCTATTTCAAACACATCGTCGGACTCTCCAGTGTGCCTTCAGGAGACTTGACGGTCGGCCTTTTCCCGAAGGAAAGATCATAGGAGTCTGTCTTCATAGCACATCAGCCCAGAAAACCACACGAGCTCTCCTGCAGTACTTCAAGGCAACAAAATTGAATGACCACCTGTGATACACTCCTCTGTGTGTGTGTTGTGAAATGTGTCTCTTTCTTTCTATTTATACTCCCCATTCTCCTCCATCAGTAGGGTAGCAAACTGGACGCTAGTCCTGCCTATCCTCTGTTCCTTCTCTCTCTCTCCTTCCTACAAGAAAAAAGTTCAGTGGAAGATGAAGCGTTGAGGAGACTTTTCATCATGAATGCTTGTCTCCGTCAGGGCCCTGACGGCAGGGGCGTAGCCAAGGGGGGGGGGGTACAACCCCCCCCCCGCCCGAAAATTTTCAATTTTGCTCGCGTTTATATACACGCACACATACAAACGCACGCACGAACATACATAAAGTATGTTCGTGCGAAAATGTCGAAAATGTTTCTGGCTACGCCCCTGCCTGACGGAAACTAGTCCCCTTGTCGAGTTGTTGGCTTCAGCGACATTCCCTTTTCGACAATTTCTCTTCACTTCCTCCTTGCGTTTGATTAAGTAAAGCTAATGAGACGACGATTACATATTGCAGAATGGCTGTGCCAGATCCTAAATTTTGTCATATTGCACTGTTAGTTGTTTGACAACAATATTGCGAATGATGAGTCGTGGAACAAAAAGTGTTCTTGAAGGTTGGATACTATATAGCTGCACTTTAATTACCGCGATATTTTGCGTTCTTTTGCCGCTTCTGAATACTGTTATGCAGTCGCATGCTATATCTCATTTCGTGGTTTTTACGTTTCTATGCTGTACAGGAATCGTTGCTGTTTTACATAATAAATTATGACATGACCACTTTTGTCTGTGAATTGACTGAGCTCTCACTCTGTAACAGTAATTACAGAATAAAGTAACTGTAATTACTATAAGAGAGATGGCTTCCTAAAACGTGCACTATTATAATTGCATGCGCAAAAACAAAACAGCTAAAAGAAAAGAGATCCTGCATGACGCCTTAAAAACGTTTAGAAAACGTCTTTTCAAAGACGCTGCAATGGGATAGTTTTATCTGTTTTAAAAATGGGATTTTTTGCGACATTTTTAAAACGTTTTTAAAACATTTTCTAGATCGTCTTAAAAAAGTTTTCTAGATGGTCTTAAAAACGGATTATAGCCGGACATTAGACGAGATATAAACGTTTTCTAGACCTTTAGCTTCTATTCCGTGACGTTTTCTAAACGTTTTTATCGTCTCGAAAAACGTTTATAAAACGTCAATTATCCGTCTTGTGCTACCTGGGCTCGCCGAGCGTTTAATGTTCCCAGCATTGCTCTGACAACGCCATTGCTTATGTGAATTACGAGGCAGGCTATGCTTACCGGACTTGCCACTGCATTGTTTGGAAGCTCGTGAGGAAGCCGACAACGACTTGGATGGCCTGGAGGAGGACTTGGGCTTTTTGGTATCCAATGAACGGCGGAATTCGTTGAAGATGGCGGTGACATCGTTAACGCTGGGCTTGCTCATTGCGCACAGGCTCTGCAAGAGGGCCATGTAGTCCGGAGTCAGGACACTGACATCTGCGCATTTCGTCGATGTCGACGCCATGCCTGCGGAAGAAGACAAGCAAGGAATCAGGCCTGAAACAGCAGGCGGAAAGGAGACAGTTGAAAGGAGCTCACGTTATCTTACTCTAACTGGTGAAAGCCTTCGCTCCCACCGATAAACGGCTGTGACACGTTGCGCAAAAGGCAGCTGATGGTGACTAAACTGTTGTTAAATCTGTGTTATCGTCCGAAATATTTCTCGTATGACGATCATTGCGCTCGTCGAAGTTTGCACACACGCAAAAAACAAGCTCGTGTCGCTTTGCAGCAATATAAGAGCACGCACAATCTCGAGCAAAGCTGTTTCGTTGGAGCGCTTTATGAATACTTTTTGTGTCCGTAAATAAGCGACGCAGCTTTAAAACCTGCCACCCACAGCAGTTTCAAGCACAACAGTGTGTTTTCGCCATTGTAAACCCCAAATGTCTTACTGCAGTAATAATTCCACGGTATAATACGAGTGGACCATTTGCAACAAAATTTTTATGATGCCGTGCCGCCTTAGGACAGAATCCGAGAAGGGCTAGAGTGCCACAGTGGGTGACGGCAAACGGAAGTAGACCACCTGGAATTTTTTAAAAGCACGTCTACATCGAAGCACACGGATATTTTAAAGAAGGAAGTAAGGATGTCATGTGGTTGAACTAAATTTGGAAAGCCCGCGAAACAACCACATTTTTTGCCGTATAGGGCGTACAGTCAATCGCAGAAGTTTACGGAGCATATATCTCATTGAAAACAGCCTCTTCGCGACATTTCCGCTGCGTCTACGACAATGGACAGCAGCGCTACGCTTAAGAAACATTCCTTCCTTAATCGATGGCCTGTCTGATTTCAGTAACCACAAATATTTCCTCCTTTCTCTTTTTAACACGACATGCTCATCGCCAGCCATGGCTTCAAGCTAGTACTTCGAGAGAAGTATGTCAGTATGACTTATCAGACGCAGCCCTTCACGCAAACCACGAAATGGCGCATTGGTCGATGCACACTGGGATTCCTGTGATTATGCTATCAATGTGGAATTTTGTGAGGCCTTACTGCAGATGAGCGTCTTGCGTGAAAACAACGATGTAGCAATGCGCAGCGCGGACGTAGCGAATTAAAATGCCAGGTGAAAATAAGCAGATCAATTTCTGCCCTAGCGATGCAATCAATATGAGGTGGCGCACCGCTAGCGGGCGTGCATAGGAAGTTTAGCACGAGCTCACGTGGTTCCTAGACTTTTCCGGTCGGCTGTAATGTGCTCAATGATTGAGACGAGTCAATTTAGGGCTAAGTAATGTCCTACTATCGTCTCCATGGTCTTCAGTCTGCGTGATATTGGCGTAACTGGTTGTGACTACGGTTTAAGGGAACGGATGTTCCTCGTAACCAGGTTAGGGTGCCCGTGAAACATCGGTATTAGTATGCACTTTCGCCTGGGTGTTTTGTTATCGCAGGAAATGGCCTCAAACGCTTGGACGGTTGCGATACGGGTTTGCCATTTAAGCCTTTCCTGGAGCACACAGCAGGCATACTCGCCGTTCACGGGTTTTTTGCGTTTTTTTGCCATGGAATGGACAGCTTTAGAGTTCGGTACCCAGGCCTTGGGTTAGTTCGACTTGCTTAAGCGTTTAGGAACAACGTTGGTCCGCAGTAAACCAAAACGCAAGTTAATCGGTCTTGGATCTTGATAAAAATATCTGAGATTTTACGTCCCGAAACCACTATATGATTATGAGAGACGCCGTAGCGGAGGACTCCGGAAATGTCGACCATCTGGTGTTTTTTAACGTGAACATGCATCGCCCAGTACACGGGGCTCTATCATTCCGGCTCCATCGACATGCGACCGCCGCGGCTGGCATCGAATCCACGACCTACTCTTGGATCTCGAAGAGATCAACGCAAATGAGCTTTTTGGGACAGCATGTGTACGCACAGAATTGTCAAAAAATAGGAGCCGGAATGCTAACCGAAATTCTGATTGGCCTATGACGCATATGCAGCTGTGGCAATTTATGGCGACGTCGTGGGCGGAGCTCTGGCTCCCCTGATCTAAAATTGCCTGTCATGTACTACTTCTCAATGCAAAGAATTGAAAATTGAGTGACCTGATGAACACGAAGGCTTACCGTTGTTGTTCACGTTCGCGTAGCCGTGCTGGGACGTGGCTGCCGCTAACGTATGCCACTAGCGTTGTCGACACAAAGCGAGAGCAGAAAGCTGCTGTCGCTTATCCTACGCGTAGAAGGTGGCTGCGTGTTGCGTAGCGAGTGCTGTAGGCATAATCAGCTCTGGCTTCACCAATTATCTTCCCCTTGGTGCCTTCACCACGATAATGACTAGTACCCACAAGACCAGCCACAACACCACGTTCTTACATCATAGCCAAATGCCATGCGCAGCTGACGCTGCCATATTGAGATGCTTTTTTATTTTATTGCACTATCCAGTCAAACGTAAAAATATCGTACAAATATATTCAGTCTGAACCGATAGGCAGGTATATGTCATGATGGCGTCATTGCGGCATGCTCAATTTCATGCACTCACACAGGGAAAACCACAAGAACGAGTCCATAGCAAAGAATCGGCTTAGCAGTGACTGTAGCAAATGTGTGCACTGTCGCGTCTGGAATTTTCTTTTTCTGACACAAATTGGCCTTCGCTTTCCAGAAAGTCTACAGCTGCCAGACTGTTTGATGCCAGTGTCATAGTACGGGCCGATCACTACGCGGCGATGCTCCAATTGTGCGACTAGTAAATTCGATTGCCAACCTATCAAACACCCAGTAGTGGACGCAGAAATCATGCACATTTTGCAGTAGTAGTACCACTGTGTACAACCCTAGTCCTTGTGTTTGACTGGCTTCAGATAAGGCTTCAGGTAAGATACGAACACGTGGCATGGTTCAACCAGCTTGAAGGGCGCAGTAGTACATATTCGGCAATGTTTCATTCAAGGAAATGCGAAGTCGCTAAACGCTCGGCACGCTGACTAAGCCATTATTCCTTTAAGCAATTGATACGCCTCTGATACTACTGCTTCTCAAGGGGTTCACGTCGCAAAGTTGACTTCCGACTGTCTCGATATGCAAATGCACACCGTGAATTCCTGTACCTCTCTATCACAGGTATCATCAGCTCATTGCTTTGAACCATGAATCCATGCTGTAACAGAAGCCGGAAGGTAAAAATGAACGATAGATCGTAACCTTGTGACCCAAATGCATCTCACCAGCTGAGCAGAATTTCAAGAAGCGCTCTTTCGACTGAGAATTTCGTACTTCGCGTAGTAACTACGTAAGCTGTCTATATTGGGAAATGCCCCACATGGGCACAATAAAAAAGGGCTTTGTGACAGTGCCCTCAGGAGAAGAAGACATCAGCTGATTGCTAGTCTTCTAGAATGAAAAACTTGCATGACTACAGAAACACATTTGTTTCAGGTACCTCCAAAACATTGATAGGTGTCATATCCTTTACGAATTTCTCGTTGAAATCCATTTGAAATTGCGTGCAAATTTCGCCGTACAAACCTTGCACGTATAATTTCATTAGTTGCCCCAAAAGAGTCTACAACGAGCTCGGGAAAGGCCGCTCTCCCAGCTTTTGCTGTGGCTGTGCTGAGTGTTCTGCGCAGGCCTGGCGATTTTTTATCCTTATCTACATGCATTAAAAGCGTGTTAGCGATGACCTTCCTGAGCCCTTCCACTGGTTCTAAGCCAGGAGGCTTAATGAATGGATTCTGGCGCCGCAGGGAATTCCAACATACCTTAACGCACTCCTTGACAGTACAGGACACTTTAGAAGAGCGGTACTCTTGACGCATACGTGTGAGAGTACGCGGGAACCCTAAGTATTCAGAAGACGGTTTGTCGTGACTCGCTTTCGAGATATGCGTTCACATCTAAGACGGCAGCACAAGAAGGGGTGTCTGCTAAGTCGCATGCCTTATTAATATAGCCTTTGGAAGCAATACTGGGCGATTTGTTGCGCTCAGGAGATTCCTCAATCATGTGACTGCGACCTTCGTAGGGTACCCTTAGTGAAGCCATAGAACCTCCTCCCTGACCTCACTAACGCTCTCACCATATACTGCGTTACTTTGGGGTATATTTTTCCCAATTCTGAACAGAGCCGATGGTTTGTTTTTCTTCGAAATTTTTATGTATTCCTTCAAGTGTAATAATTTAATGTTGGCATTTTTCCGACTGACTGGCACATTCGACATCTTCCCGCGTTGTGTGTAGAGCGTCGCAAATGTCGTAAATATAAGATCGCCTCCCTCTGTCATGAGAACGACATTTATACCATCATATCTAACCATTTTTCTCGCGACATGTCTTGTGGGGCTTTTCTAACACCATCGGTGGTTACAAAAGGAACATAAGACCACCGCCGAAAAGTCAAATGGTTGTGAAAAGGCCACTAGGAAGGACGCAAAGCTGCGTTTTATGGAACGTATGCGTGCTAGTTTCATACTTCTTAAACGACCATATGTGCTTGATGTGAAGCATTACTACGACAGCATGCTCACAAAATTTGGCCGCTCTTACCGGCAACATCGCTAGGCACCTAAGTAATGCTTACGTGACCTTGAAGCCATCTCTATCAAAGAAAAAAAAAACAGCGAGCGTTTCCAGTGCGTCCCAGTGCTTTTCAGCGCACTGGGTGGCACGAGAAACGCTGTACAGTGTATCCCAGTGTACTACAACGCGCTGGGAGGCACCATGACAGACTGTACAGCGTGGCTAGTACCACCCAGAGCGCTGAAAGACGCTAGGATTATTCTACACTGTGGCCCAGTGTCTTACAGCACACCGAGACGCACTAGCCACGCTGTACAGTGTCTGATCGCGCACTGGGAACACTGGTGGCACTTTGGAAAAAATCTAGGCGCGCTTGGTCGACTTCATATAAGATTTGTTATTGGCTCGCGAGATTTCGAAAGAACTATTTATAGAATATTTGCAGAATATTATTCTATCCTGTGCCCTACACATACCTAGCATTAGTTTTAGTTAGCCGACGGACCTACTGTCGGCCGCAAAATTTTGCGGGATGTGCATCGCGTGGCCGAGCGACGGAAAACTGCACTGCTACGTCACCTTCCGTGATGCGGCGGGTGTTGAGGCTATCGGCCGCAGCCTCCGCGATTAGGTACGGCAACGGCACGTTGCCTAACGCGCCGTCGTTAATCGCCGAGGCCGATAGCCTCGACACCCGCCGCATCACGGAAGGTGACGTAGCAATGCAGTTTTCCGTCGCTCGGCCACGCGCTGCACATCCCGGAAACTTTTGCGGCCGACAGTACGTATACGCTAAACACACTAATCTGTCGAGCGAGCGCGCGTGCGCTTTCACTGAAGTATGTGATCGAGTGTCCTGAATGTAGTTCATATAAATGCATCGATAGCACTTATTATTCGCAACACAATATGATATTATTATTAGTCTGATAATCAACATAAAGCGACTCTTGCAGTCAGTCCTTCCATATGAGCCCGTACCGCTGAAAGCCGCACATCACCGCCAGCAGTTAGCCGCTGTAACGCTCAATGTCGGCGTTTTTAGCTTCTGATTTGTGTAGTAGAAGATGCAAATATGACCTTGCTTGAGTCAGTTATGATAGAAAGTACATTTGAACGGTTATTAGATTCTTCGTAGTAATATCCACGTTCTTCACAGCGATTGTGGCGCACGGAGTACAGCTCTAAGACTAATGGTCGGTTCCGCTCGAGGGAACTACTGCGGCTGTATAGTACGCGGAACGTAAACAAGGACGGAAAATATATCCAGGTGGGTGAGGAAAACTAAAGTGTTCTGTGTGCAGTTCAGATGCACGTTTTTTTCTACATAGGTATGACTAACCGCTTAGCGTGTCAGTGCGACTGCAGCAGCACATCTGCGGTTACGCTATAAATGTCTCGCGGCAAAACGTGCCAGATAGACGTTCTGATCTTAGGCAGCACATAACAAAAAATTAACTATCTTCCGTTAGGTTGCCGCGAGCACGAAGAGACTGAAGTCTGCGTTTACAAGCAAGAAAATGAAAATACTGGCTACCGGAATTAGTTATAACATGAAAAAAAAAAGATCGACGTTCGTTTTCCAAGTCTGGTGTAGTGGTAACGTGTCAGACTCAGAATGTACGGTGCCTCAAGGTGGTGGGTTCGACTCCTGCCCGCACGTTGCTTGTTTTTTTGTCGCAGTGCTCGTGTTTCAGCCCTAATTACGATCTGGGAATGTCCACATTAAAAAAAAAATTTTAAAGCCCAATTTCGGCCCCTAACGAGTGTCCCAGCGTGCAGCGTGCCAGCGTCCCAGTACCCATCGCCACACTGGTCCAATAATAATGTATGGCGCTGGGACAGCGCCGCTGGGTTTTCCGATAGGAATACCACTCCCATCGCCTTCTTCGTGGGGTTGTGGAGGGTGTACATGCGAAAGAGCATGCATGGTTTTCGGCATATGCGAGTCGCACCGACGAAAATGCAGAACGTTAGAGCACAATATTTGGTGCTAAAGACTTACCTTCCCTCGAATGCTTTTTTACGCCGCGCCTGCACCTTAAAGGACGCTGCTCAGATCGACGGATCGACATGTAGGATAGTAGGCAGTGATTCGGGCTTAAAAAAATTGGGGCACCTACGCTCTAATGTTGCAAAGACTGAGAAAGCAGCGGAGCTGTGTCGCTGCCCTCCCTCTTTCCCTCCTCCTCACTTCTCTTTCCGACCCCTTGCTGTAGTATAGTATAGAAGATTGCGCAATGCTTTACCCTCTCGCCTTTCAATCTTCCTCAAACTCACTTCCCTTTCCCACCCCTTTCTAAAGTATACAAGACTGTGCTATACTTTACCTTCTCACCTTCTCTTTTCTCTCCTCGTCATCCTCACTCCCCTTTCCCCCCTTTGCTAAACGTACCATACTATACCATACTAAACGATACTATATTAAACATGGCTATGCTTGCTGCCTTTTTTCCATCTCTTTTAGTGCATGCTTTTTTGTATCTCTTTCCGTCTGTATCTTTTCCTCTGTTTTTCCTTTTCTTTCTCTCTCTTTGTCTCTGTGTGATCATTCTATCAGAGTTATTGCATTCCCGGCCGGACGAATCGGTGCGCGTGTTCTAGGAGAGGACACATGCACCGAAGAAGAGGAAGAAGAGCGCGCGTGCCGGTTGACGATGATGATCGTTTTCGGATTCAGCAGACACATTGCGCCTGGCTTAAACAGTCCGCTGCCAAAGAATACCGAGGATTGTCGTACTCGTTAATGCGAAATGTGAGCGCAGGTGTACTTGCCATTTGATCTATTGATGTCTGAGGCAAAGTATTTGAGGTGCATATATGTATGTACATTTGCAGAGCACTCTTTTTTAGATGCGAAGTATCTTAAGGCGGAGCTCAATCCGGTGGTGGTGTACGGCATGACCACCCTTACTGTGCATGCCCATAGCCTCTCCACACACCTCCTTCCACTCCCCCTCACCATTCCCCTGTCCTCTACCCCTCTCCCATCTCCGCTCACCCTCTCCCTTCTCCTCTCCCCATCCCTTCTCCCATTCCCCTCTCCCCTCCCCCTTTCCACTCTTCCTCTGAAACGCGGGCTAGACATGCGAAATTCTCTCCTGCGCAACGCCGCGATGAGCTCGAGCGCATGCGCGTCCCCTCCCCTCCTCTCTCCTCTCCTATGCTGCCCCCTTCTCGCCCGCCTGTCGACCGCGTTCCCGCTCGCCCTGTGAGAATTAACGGCCAGGCTAGATGGAAGATACGACGCGCGTAGCGTCGCTCTTCGCGTTCCACGACGCGAGCTCGGTAGCATGCCCAACGAACGCCAACGGAACGCGATCGTGCAAGTGCTCCGGCTTCGCATCTACTCATGGTCCCCTTTAGCGGGAAATGGTGTAATTTTTTGTCTTTTATTATGTATAAATGGTTCGAATTAAGCTCGTTATTTTTTCATTTTTGGAATTTTTCGTTTTTTTTATGTTTTCATTCCTCTTTAGTTCCTGGTCCGGCGACGCGAGCTGCAGCTACGGGCAACGCTTTATAGACGTCAGACTCTGGAGTTTCCAAGATGTGTGGCGCCACCTGTCGGAGAAGTATTGAGTAGTGCGTAGACTGACTCTCTCGCATAGTTTGCTATGGGACCAGGTGCAACTAGCGAGTGCGAAACAACGATTGAGCTTAATGTCGCGTGTGTTTGCGCATTTAGCACTCAGAACGAGAGCTGTGAATTGCTCTCCGCTAGTCGGACGCGCCACCGAACCGTCGTGAAGTGCTTGCTGGATAATTCGCCTGAACGACGGCGAAAACAGCAGCAGACGAGAGCCCTCCGCACGCTACGAAGAAACTCCGCAAAAGACGCACTGTTGCGTTGTGAATTGCCACGGACGTAAAAGACTGAAAAACAACGTTCAGTTTTACCGATTTCCATAGTTGTCGTACGAAGAAAGAAAGGCGAGAGCGCTGGATACGGGCCGTTGCGAGCGTGTTCGGTAAGCGAAGTACCCGCGTTCTCCACAGCCGGTGGCATGAATGTGTGGCTCTGCTGTTGTTTTGCGTAGCCCTGATGCAAAACCGTGGTAACCTTGACTATGAAGCTCAGCAGAGGCTCTGACCGCGGTGCTTGTCGTGTAACACGAAGTGAGCAGCTAGAGGCAGATTGGAGACGCGTGATACGCACACCGCGACGAGTTGGTCGTCACAACACAGCATCGCAGACGTATGTACATTTTGAAGGCTCAGAGTTCTGGTTCTAACTAGCTAACACCACGTGCGTCATACAAGTAAATCGCAGAATGTTGGTCGTGACCCCCTTCAGGTTTGTTTCGCCCGTGTCCTCCGCGGTTGCCGTAGCTATCTCGGAGGCCACGGTTTTGCCTTTGGTTGTACCCCGCGAAAGTGGACACGCACGTATCCCCATTTGCAGTACATACAAACAGTACATACATCAAGAGACCATTTGAAGATGCGTAATAAAACACTCCAATGCACAGGAAGCGAGAGATGAATTAAGGGAGAATGCAACTGAAAAGGCGAAAATTGCCGGGGCCATTCCCCTGATGAACCGAGTTTTGTACCACTGATCGTAAGATGCATAGCTAAGTAAATTGATCGTGTATGTAGGTACTTTATCGCTGTGGCATACGTATATACCCGATTTTAACGCATTTAGGCTCTAGAGAACGGATGTCGGAGGGCTTGCCTCGAACTCGGTGTCGTGTGATGCTCGCTTGTACTTGCGAGTTGCAGCGCGCGGGAATAACTAAAACTTATTTTGTTGTACTCGCAGTTCGCTTTGATCAGCTTCCTTTGTTTCTGAAGCGTGGATTGGCGGAAGAAGCTTTCCAGGTCCTTGATTTTCAGGAAACCGCGCCTCGACACCAACGAAAGAGGAGGGTTATTGCGGCCTATGCACATTCGCTTGCGGGCGGCTCTCATTGCACTACCCAGTTAGGGCCAGGGCTACGATGAGGGCGCTGGTGGCGGTGTTTTTCGCAGCGCCGCCTGGGCAGAGTCTGACGTCTATTAGCCGCGCTTGCCTTCACTAAAAAGCGCATACACTGAAAAAAGAAAAAAAATATTTCCTTTTTAACTCATATTGCTCACAGCGTCTGGTGGCATTACGGTCGTTCAGGCGAAGCTTACACTAAGCCGCGCAAGGCTTGAAACAGCGAAACTGGACGATTCTGAAAACTAATCTGGTTGCTTCTAGGTCGTTTCTAGGCCTTAGCTAGGGGATGCAGGTTGTTTCTACGTAGACTCTAAGTGCAAATATGTTCGACGTAAACCACAGACAGTCACAGACACGACACAGGTGTCCAAACTCTAGAGACAGAACCTCGAGCTGAAACCAAGCGTTCCCAACTCTAATAGTCTACGGGCACGTCGTCGTTGGCGTAGGCCGTCCATCGCTTCGGGGTCTTCTTGGAGCCGCCGTTACCGTTCCCGTATAGTATTCTCCGTTATACGTACTCGAGGTCTTCGGCTCGCCGCCGTCGCTTCGCAGCCATATGTTGGGCTAACTTTGCCTTCTTTACTTTTAGGGGACCAGTGGTGAGTAGTGGGATTTACCCAAATTCTGTACATACCGGTTTATGATGATGATAGTTTTTGATAGGCCTCACCGGTGGCACATGCCTTTTTGATGATGAAAGATTTTTATTATTTTTTTTGTGGACCAGTGATGAGTAGTGTGATTTACCCAATTTTTGTAGCACATACCCATATATGATGGTGAAAGCTTTGGCGTAGACCGCACTGCACAAATCCGTAGGCCGCACAAATTACAGCTAGCTTAAAGGCACATGTAAGCCGGGGCCCCTATACGTCCCATGTTTCAAGCCACACTGAGGTACCGCTTTGTCAGTGATTAAAAATGATATGAAATATTATAATGCAATAATTTTCTTCCAAATTTTCGCTCTCCTAATTGAAGCAAGTTTATTTAATTTTAACTAATATTAGATTTTCGCTTTTCCACCGTCCGACATCCGTCTGGCTGGTGTCCCCTCATGGAAATAAAACTTCTAAACCTTTAGAGGAATGCGTGCCTTAATCCCTATTATTATGTACAATCAGGGACACTGTAGTCCCATTGTGGAGTCCTTCACGTCCCAAGACAAACTGCCTACTATGATTAAGAGATAGTTGAAGGCTCAGTATTTTTTTTTTGGTACTTCCAGTTCGGTTTTTTATTGCCAAAGTTAAGCACATAAGCATTTGACCGCATCTTGTTTGGAATGTTTCTGTACGGCCGGGAGTCTTGTTGGGGACCTCGTTTCGCTTTAATAAAGATCATATATCCACCTCTGCCAAATAAAAAAAAAACATATGGTGCCGTGTATTCGCTTTACATATTTACTGTATATGCTGACTTTGTAAGCGTGTTCGTTTTGAAATGTAGGATATAAGAATGCAGAGCAGTTATTGAACAATTAAGGCAGCCAAATGGAGCAACAGAAATGTGCGTGGCGTTAACTGACTTCACGTCGTAAACACCGAGACACAGAGGGGCTGAGGGGAAGGCTCAGAGATAGAGTGCAAAATAATGGAAAGCTATCATCTCTAACACCACACCACTTATGCTCAGCGCGGCTGGGCATTGCTTTCTCCCACGCCTGACGCCGCCCTAACACCTGCGCAGCTGCTGCTGCTGCTGCTGCTCCTTTCCGCTCAAGCTCTCCTCTCCGCTGACTACCTGCTTGTCTCCAACCTCCAACTCGCCTTCTCCTCCACTTCCCTCCGCTAAACTATGCTATACCTTCCCCCTCACCCTCACTATCTTTTCTCACCCCCTGCTACACTATACCACACATGGCTATGCTATGCTTTACCCTCTCCCCTCCACCTTTCCCTCTCTTTTTCACTCCGCACTCTGACGTCACTCCTCCACACTCCATGCCCTTTCCGCCCCTTGCTGTACTATACGGCCACGCCCACTTCTTGTCTTGTTTTGATGTATTCGGGTTTGACCGGCAGGGACGGTTATCAACGCTCGACGCTGTCCGCGAAGTAGTGTTCTAGAAGCGTCGCGATTGTAGTAGATCGGTTTGTTAAGATTGCGCCCCGCACGCGAATGTTCCAGCTTTGTCTAGAGATAACGCCGCCACCAGCGATATTGCTGGAAAGTTCGATAGCGCCTGTATAAAAGCCGACGCGCTTGACCGCTTGTCAGTTGATCGACGGTCGACGTTCTGTCCGCCGCTATCAGTGTATGCTCTGGTTTGACTTTTAGTTTCTCGGCCACAAGTTCGGCCAATAAAGAGTTTCATCTCGGACGTGTTCGCTGCTGCCTTCGTCGACGTCACGACCACGTGACATCTGGTGGAGGTGCTTCCCGGTCCATATACCGAAGGCCCCCCTCCAGCCGTGAGCCGAGCCCACACCGTCAAGAAGACACCGACCACGGGCCAGCCGCAGGCAGCAAGGTCTCCCCTGGAGTACGGGCCTCTACCGAAAGACCAGGAAGACCCCGACCATGCCCACTACATCAGCGGCGGCGACAGCACCCATGGCGCCTGCACCTGTGCTGCTACATCATCCGAAGGAGCCGCCTACCTTCCGTGGGTCACCGCTCGAAGACCCGGAAAGTTGGCTTGAAAGGTACGACCACGTCGCCTTTTTAAACAACTGGACTGATAACGACAAGCTACGGGACGTGTACTTCGCCTTGGAAGACACCGCTCGAACATGGTTCAAGAACCGAGAGGCCACGCTCACAACCTGGGACCTTTTTCGCGCCGCTTTCCTGGACACCTTCACGAGCGTCGTCCGGAAGGAAAGAGCCGAAACTCTGCTAGAGACTCGTGTACAGCTGCCGAACGAGAACATCGGCATGTACATTGAAGAAATGGTCCGCCTTTTTCGCCATGCTGACCCCGCTATGTCCGAGAAGAAGAAGATCCGCTTCCTAATGCGAGGAGTCAAGCAGGAACTCTTTGCCGGCCTTGTTCGTAACCCACCTAAGACGGTCGCGGAATTCGCCTCGGAAGCCACAACGATCGAAAAGGCGCTTGAAATGCGTACGAGGCAGTACAACCGCCGGATTCCCACGACGACCTACGGAGGTTCAAGCGCTGCAATCCGACGACCTGCAAGACACGATCAGAGCTATCGTGCGGCAGGAGCTGCGAAAACTGTTGCCGTCTTCGCAGCCTGAAGTAGACTCGATTACTGACGTCGTGCGCCAGGAAATGCAGCAATCCCTGGGAGCACCTCAACTAGTGCAGCCTGAGCCACAAGGGATCAGCTACACCGCTGCAGTCCGCCGCAACGCTCCTCCTCGCCCGCGTCAAGACGCCGCGCCGCCGCAGCAGTTCCGCCGCCAGGCACCGCCGCCGCCACCACCGACTTCATACCGCCCGCCAGCCGGCCAGCGATCCGCGCCGAGGAAGACCGACATTTGGCGCGCCCCTGACAACCGCCCGCTCTCTGCTACCACTGCGGGGAGGCCAGCCACACTACCGCCGCTGCCAGTACCGACAGATGGGACTACGCGGATTCTCCATCAACGCGCCGCGCCCGGAGCCAGGCGAACGGCCTCGCGACATCGACGACTACCTAACCGGAACACAGTGGCAAGAACGACGACCTTCACGCTCGCCGTCGCCCGGCCGCTACATGTCACCGCACCGCCGGCCGTACACTGACCCAAACCGGGGCCGGTCGCCTAGCCCGTAACCGGAAAACTAAGGGCAGCAACCGATGGAGGTGCGGTTGCTGTACGACGAACTACCGAAGATCCTCCGCCGACGACGACGACGTCGCGACGAAACCTTCAGAACACGACGCGAACCAGACAGGCCCCTGACGACGAGATCTTGCGGACCGAAGATGACCCGACGACGCAACATGGAAGCAGCGGAACAAACCGACGCAGCCGTGACCCGACGCCAGACCGAACCGCAACGCAAGTTAGCGACCTCGACATTCTCATCGACGGCCACAACGTCACCGCTCTCGTCGATACTGGAGCCGACTATTGCGTCATCAGTGGGCCCTTCCCCACGAAGTTGAAGAAAGTTAAGACCGCTTGGGAAGGCCCCGAAATCCGCACCGCTGGAGGCCATCTAATAACGCCGTCTGGAGTCTGCACAGCAAGAGTCACAATCAATAATTGCACGTATCCTGCGAGTTTCGTAATCTTGCAACACTGCTCCAGGGACGTCATACTTGGCATGGACTTCTTAAACCATCACGGCGCCGTCATCGACTTAGAACCAAATCGATAACGCTATCGTCGGACAAAACGACACCGCCGGATGCGAGTCCATGTCAAATGCCCTGAACGTGCTCGAGGATCAAGTTACCATCCCGCCTCGCTCCATCGTCATAATTTCCGTCAGAACCGAAAAAGCTGAAGACATCGAAGGTGTCATCGAGAGCGATCAGCGTTTGCTGCTAGACCGTGACATTTGCGTCGCAAGGGGCATTGCTCGGTTGCATGAAGGAAAAGAAGCGTGATGCTAACGAACTTCAGCCAGGCCGTTAAAAAACAAGTCGATGAAATGCTACGCGACGACATCATCCAGCCGTCCAACAGCCCGTGGGCGTCTCCCGTGGTGCTAGTGAAGAAGAAGGATGGGACCCTACGTTTCTGCGTCGATTATCATCGCCTGAACAAAATCACAAAGAAGGACGTGTACCCTCTCCCACGGATAGACGACACCCTGGATCGACTCCACAACGCGAATTACTTTTCATCGATGGACCTCAAGACCGGCTACTGGCAAATTGAAGTCGACGAGAGAGACCGAGAAAAGACCGCCTTAACACCGGACGGCCTGTTCGAGTTCAAGGTCATGCCCTTCGTCTTTGCTCGGCACCTGCGACTTTCGAACGAGTCATGGATACTGTATTAGCTGGCTTGAAGTGGCAGACTTGCCTTGTATTCTTGGACGACGTCGTTGTGTATTCCTCGAACTTCGACGAACACCTCCAGCGACTTCAATCCGTACTTCAAGCAATCAAGAACTCCGGGCTCACCCTGAAGCCAGAAAAGTGCCGCTTTGCGTACGAGCAGCTCTTGTTTTTGGGTCACGTGATCAGCAAGACTGGAGTGCTCCCAGACCCGCAGAAAACAGCTGCCATCGCCGCTTTCCCGCCACCCACCGACAAGAAGGCCGTGCGCCGACTAAAGGTGGCTATGCCATGCTGTATCATCGCCCCTGCTCCTCACATCACTCCTCCTGGCCATAATTTTCCTTTCACGCTCCTTGCTATACTATACATGGCTATAATGCTATACATTTAGCTCCCCTCACCCTCAGTACCCTTTCACACCTCTTATTCTGTACATGGTTGTGCTATGCTTTAGCACCTCCACTCTTCACGCTCACATCACTCACCCTAACCTTCACTTCCCATTCTCCCCCTTTGCTATACAAACAATACTATACATGGCTATGCTTCCAATTAGCTTTGCACAGCTGCGCCGAGTTTTGAGCGGCTGCCGGGCACGGCTGGAGCTCAAGCTTAGAACAGCTCTGCTGTTGAAAGCACGTCGCCAATCATCTAGTCATCGCAGCACGTTAGAAAATGTTTGTTTCTATTACACAAGTACAGGACCATGTGACTAAATGAAAGGGCTTTCCTATGGTGGTGCAGACGTCGCATGCCATGGTTAATGCTATTATTGTATTGTATGTCTTCGTGATTGCAAGTCGCAGTCAAGGCCGACAGGGAAGGGAAGCTTCGCCTCTGTGAAATCCGAATGGAAGTGCGAGTCGCCGTGCAGGTTTCAGCGTCAGAAACTCGGCCGACCACAAGTTCAAAAATTAAGCGAGCCATACATGCACAATGCTTCTTGTACAGTACTTTACTGATACAGTCATCAATGTAAGAATTACTCAGCAGCAAATCTATGTTATTGTTCAGTCAGTGCGACATTCCTCGAGAAAAAAATGTCAATATCTTGGTTTCGGCATGCCACTGCAGCAGACTCCAACACAATACAGGGAGGGAGCATGAGCACAAGATCAACACATCAAAAATCATTCATGCTAACTGTGTCAACTATACTAAAACATGGGACAGCAAGATGATTAGGCTGTGTCTTAAGATACGTAATAAATTTTCGAAGGCGTTAGCGCGGCTAAAAACAAATGTATGTGTCATAACATGGAAGAAACAATTTAACACCTTCGACATATCGAGGTATTGCTGCCAGTACAATCATTCTAACAAATTCAGTGACCGCATTTTGAGAAGCAACTTAATGTTGTCTTCAAGGAGAACCGTTGTGAAAAGTAATTAGGATTCTATTCTGCTACCCGGCCCCAGGCCGGGGCTTTCCACTTGCCGGATCTTAAATAAAGTTATTTCACTCACTCTATTCTGCTAAGCGTTGATTCCTGTACGTCGATTGAGGTAGCTTCACTTTCCTTTGTTACGCAGCAAAGATATAGACACCTATAATGGTGTTAAAATAAATGTGTGAATAAAAAATTAACTGTAGTGGCATGCAAAAATTTGCGCAAATGAAAAGTGACGTTTCGGCATAGCATGCACAAGTAAATTAACGTGCAACGACCAATCAGCTGAGAAAATACGACAGCAGTTAAACTTTTCTGAATTTCAAAGTTAAGACGCATCACTTGATTTAAGTGCCGCCAATTAAAAATAAGGTGCAACGGTGGGATTGTCACGTGCACCGACACAACGCGCGGGCAGACGTGGAACAGCGCCGTTGTCAGTAGGGGGAGGACTGCGGCTCGAAGAAAAAACTGTCGACGCTCAAAAGTCCACGACGTCAGCCAAGCTAAGGTAGGAGCAGATGCGCGCCTGCATGCGTCGGCCGATCATGTCTAGCGTCGTCTTTTTCTTCTTGGCTTTGCGATTCCGTTCGCACACGACTGCGGCTTGAACGACACCTGTGAGGACGAAGTAGTTGAAAACGAGCCTCTGGCGCGCCTCAGCGACCTTCTCGAGCGCAGACTCGCGGCAGATATCCAGATCCATGACCAGCCTTAGTGGCACCGATTCGCAGTGCTGCAGGGTGTCGAAGGCAAGTGCGTCCACCTTTTCCATGGAGCCGTTGACGAAGCGGACTGCTCGGTTGAGGAGCACCTGCGCTTCAGAAGAGGGCGTACATTTATTCGCGAAGCATGCCGTGACGCCAATTTCAGTCACAGAAATATGTTGTGGATGAACGCGATTAAGCCCCGTTTGTTGAGCGATAGCTCAGTTTTGCTCAGAGAGACAGAGAATAAACTTTATTGAAGAATTAGAGTACGTGGCTAATCCCGGGTGGAGCCCTCTTGTAGAGCCCCACTGGCCACGGCGGCTCGCCGGGCCTGGTCTAGGGTCACCAGTTGGCTCCCCAGTGCCAGCTCGGAAAGCCGTGCCTCCCAAGACCACGTTGTGTGTATTTGTAGTGAGCGCACCAACCTAGATACGCACTGGCTGCCCGCTCGGTACATTGGTAAGTGTTGTGTGTAAGTGTGGCTGTGTGGTCACTACACCAGGGACATACCCCTGTTGTGTGTACCTGTGGAAAAATTGCGTGTAGTTTTGATATGTGGGGATATGTGTTCGTTTGGAGGCGGCGCCAATCCCGGGCTTCTTGGCTGCTCAAGTTGGGATGTGGAGGGGCGTACTGGCGTCTTGTAAGGCGTTGGTTTTCCAATATCTGCCTGCTTGTTACACTTTGTTCTTCATGGTGCCCTGTGAGATGTCCGGAGGAGAGTCCTGCGTCTCGGCCAGTAAGTGCGCGAGCTACGCAGTTTGCCTCCTCGTTCCCCCTCAGGCCTTCATGCCCTGGGCACCAAGTGACGCCATGTGCCTCCATCAACGTGGGCCCCAAAATATCAGTCACGCATCTTGGAAGTGTGCCTCTAAGGTATAAGCGACACGCAGCTTGTGAGTCTGTCAAAATATACGCTGGGCGCCTCCTTCTTTCGGCTTCTCTAATTGCCAAGGCTATGGCTGCTGCCTCTGCGGTGGCACTTGATCGGGTGGCTAGGGACGCGCAGGCCACGACTTTGCTTTTGTTAGTCACTGCCAATGCATATGCTTGTTTTCTGGAGCCTTGTGGCGGCGCGGGATAAAGACTGGCGTCGGTAATGTAGGCGTCTGGATCGCTACTTCTCTGCAAGAGCTTTCGGGCTCGCTCTTGACGGCGCTTTTAGATGCGAAGTATCTTAAGGTCGAGCTCAATCCGGCGGTGGTGGTGGTGGTGGTGTGCGGCGTGACCACCCTTACTGCGCATGCGAATACCCTCTCCACACACTTCCTCTCCACTCCCCCTCTCCCATTCCCCTCTCCGCCTTCCCTCTCCCCTTCCCCTCCCCACTTTCCCTCTCCACTTTCCCTCTCCAGATTCCCTCTCCACATTCCCTCTCCACTTTCTCTCCACTTTTCCTCTCCCATACCCCTCTCCCATACCCCTTTCCACTCTTCCTCTGAAACGCGGGCTAGACATGCCGAAATTCTGTCCTGCGCAACGCCGCGATGAGCTCGAGCGCATGCGCGTCCCCTCCCCTTCTCTCTCCTCTCCTACGCTGCCCCCCTCTCGCCCGCCTGTCGACCGCGTTCCCCGCTCGCCCTGTGAGAATTAACGGCCAGGCTAGATGGAAGATACGACGCGCGTAGCGTCCCTCTTCGCGTTCCACGACGCGAGGTCGGTAGCATGCCCAACGAACGCCAACGGAACGCGATCGTGCAAGTGCTCCGGCTTCGCATCGCCTCATGGTCCCCTTTAGCGGGAGATGTGTAATTTTTTGTTGTAGAGCGGGTGCATGTTTTTTGGAACTGGTTCGACGATGATTTGATCACGCATTTTGCTTGGGTACAATATCCGGCGACTTGGTCCTACTCCTTGGTGACTCCATACTCCTTCCGTGGTCGGCGACTTGGTCCATACAAAAATTTATTTCTGTATGGAACAAGTGAATTTCTTTCTAGGTTGGCCGAGCGAATATTTTGTGTGTGGGCCGAGCGCATCAATATGTGAGTGGGCCAAGTGAATCTATATATTGGTGGCCAAGTGAATTGTTTGTGTGTAGACAAACAAATTTTCTAGGGATGTCATGAGATTTCAAGGAGGGCGTAGGTGAGGGCAGGTAATGTACTACTTTGCGCACGTCACGTAAATAACAAATATAGGGCGGCAGTCATGCTCCCGCACGTATACGAGTATGTTTGTGACGTCACTCATGGTTAGATACTCCATCGGTCGATCTGTTCATCTATGCACGTGTCAGAGCCCGACTCATTTAAAATGGAAAGCTCACCGTGTTGCTCCTTAGAGCATCCCTGATGACGGGGTCATTGGAGCGCTCAGAAAGCCCAATCCTCACGACTACGTTCATCAGAAAGCGGTTCCGAAGGATCGCCTCCTTGAGTTCGCGGCAGATGCTGCGGACCTGCACCGTGCAGTCGACCACAGGGTCATTATCTGCTACAACGACGGTGAGAAAGATGATCTTTCGGTTGCGCTCGACCATTTGTCCTAGCGCTCTGGCCGTTTCTCTTCTGGAAGGTGATGGAACGGAATTCAATGACAGAGATGGTGCGGTTCTTTCGAGGGCTCGAAACAGTAGGACCACGTCGGCATCGGGTAATCTGACGCTCAGCGACAAATGCCTGCGGGAGAAAGAAAGAGGCGTCCACATTCCTTAAGAGTAACTGCCGTCGTGCGCGAAACTGTTTGTTTGTTGAGGCAGACACGTTTACGTTTATTACTGTGATACAAGGGGTGTTCAAATCAAAAGGCACGAAACGTGGTAACAACATGACCGTTACATAGATGCCTATGCCGCTATGGGAAAATGTAGCGAGACATCTAGGGATGCGATTGGAGTCAGTGCCGGGTATCGGAGCATGCTGGGGCGCCCGCATGCGCAGTAGAGAGCAGAGCCTTTATCAAAACGCCGTCCAACTGACGTGGCAGCGCGTGTGAAGATAAGATGGCGTTCACATTGCGAAATTCGACGATAGACAGCAGGGCGTTATCCGATTTCGGACAGCGGAAGGTATTAAACCGGGCACCATTCATCGCCTGGGATTTCCACGTTTGTTCCCCTAAAGAACACCTGAAAGGGAAGCGCTTCAGTTAGGACGACGAACTCAAGGACGCTGTGAAGATCTGGGTCTCGTCACGGCCACAGGAATTCTGGGAGCAACGAATCCTTCGGCTCTTTCATCAATGGGATCGTTGTGATCAGGCACATAGTATATGCTTTAAACAAAGTCTTCATTTATACCCACAGTGTCGTTTCGTACCTTTCATTTGAACGCCCCTTGTGTAACAGCGGCTAGCCAACGTTAACTCGCAGTACGGGCAATACGCGAGTGAACACCGTAGGCTTCAAGCGGGAAACTTCACGCTAACTCATCTGTGATCGTCTAGTATATTTTAGTATTGATAACATACGTCTATAATATCCTTTTATGCCTTACATGTCGGAATAGGCGGTAATAACCTATGAATACACACGAGCTCCGCCCTTAAGTGCGGCTCTTCTGTCAACCTATGCAAGAGAGTTGTTTGCTGGTTTTCCTTCGAAGCACAAGTATTTCGTCGTAACGAATGCTACGTACAATTTGAAATAATATGAGTTGTTCCCGACTAAATATTTGGCTGACTACAAATGTCAGCGTATCGGAGTATCATCGGGACCCTCAAGTTTCTTACTGGGGATGTGCAAATATTTGAAAGTTGGAATGGGAATGAAATATTTTTATATAAGAAGGAAACTTGATTCGAAAAGCGCGTATGAATATCTGTCCCGGATAACCTGCCACGGCTGAATATGCGCCTGAAGGGCCAAATACTCTTAACAAAACACCTTGTGGGGCTAGTTGGTGATGCGTATTTGTCTTTTTGAAAGATATCCAGCGCTATAAACTTCAAACGCAAACACACAGAAAGATGTGACGGGACGGGTGCTGTATGTACTCCAACAGAGTTTATCAAAAATAGACATATGCTGCGCACGACGCGGAAGATCCTGGGCGTATGCCCATTCCGGGCAAAAGATTGAAAAAAAAGAAAAAAACGTACGCTGCTTATAATGGCCTATCGAGTAATGTGTATTCGCTTGCGCGCAAGGAGACAGAAATGGTGCTGACGCCCTTATCAGCCTTTTGCTTGATAAAAAAAAAAGCTTTAGGAAACTCGCGAGCTAATCTGTCCTTACTTTTAGCTGGAATTTTCATTCCCTGAAGTCGTGGCTCACAGTTTCTGCATATCTTGCAAGAGCGACAATGGGTGGGTAGATTCATGAACGTGGCTGATCATCATCTAAAGATCTTGCATGTTCCACTGAGAAAGACATGCCATCCCGTCATGTATTCCTGTGTGCTTGTGTTTGAAGCTTAGCGCTAAATATCTTTCCAAAAGGGGAAATAAGCAAACTCGTGCCCTCTTGAATATTCGAATAATGGCTTACCGAGTGCTGTACATTCCTATTTTTACAGTAGAACATCGTGAATACGCGGTCTTCTTAAGCCTACCACGGTTAAAAAAATCCGATGAATCCCCAACGGAGCCTCCATAGAGCCCAATGAATTCGCCAATTAATTCGCATTAGGCGTAGCTCATGCTGTACCAAGCGGCAGAGTGTGCCGCGATCATAATTTGTCGCATTATGGTCAAGTCAACCCACAACTCGCGCTGTCGTCGCGACCACAATGTGCCGCAATAGCGCCTTCCGCATTTCCGGAAAACGTATCAATAAACAGTTTCAGAATCAGGTGCGGTTGGTTGTATCAATGGAGAGTTTTAGCTTGCCTGTAAACTCCTTTACGCTAGTACTAGAACGGTTTACCGTAGCCGTAAACGTGGGAGGTTGCTTTGGTGTCGCCATCTGGAGGTGCCGAGATGACCCAAGAAAGCACAGAATTTTTGCTGCATAAAGCTAGAGCGTTATAGTTCTCGGGTAAGGTTATATTTTTGATCTTTTTTCTCCCTCAGGAACACTAGATTAAAACACAGACGCGTGTATGTAACTTTGGTTGCACGAAGCGCACATGATGTCGATACTATCGTACTGCAACTAGGGGTACCTTACCTGTAACCCGGTATTCGGTAAACCCGTTTGCGCAATTTGGAATGACATACAAGCTTAAAAAGCTCTAACGCATCATAGAGAGGGCTAACCTGCGTTTCCTTGCAAGGAAAGAAAGAAGGTAGGAGAAACTTTATTAAGCGGCTAATTTAACGGAAATTCTGGGTAGGACCCTCAGTTCAGGACCGCAGTGGCTGCTGCGGCTCGTTGACAATCCTGGACTTTCAATTTGTTGTAGATCTCATGTTCACTTCAGTTAAAAGGAAACCAGCTAATGACTACTGTTTTTCGTTCTATCTTTTCTTCTGTTGGTTGCAATGCTTCTTTTTTTATTGAACATCCGAGCCTTCCAAATTCTCAATCAGTGGCTTAAAACTTCGACTTCTTCCAAGGGAAGGTGAGATCCCTTAGATAATTAGTTAACCAGTCGACACTTCACATTTCTTGAAGAAGTTAAATTAAGAACATGCATGCCCTAAGCTACTCCAAACAGAAGAACTGAGCGATACTTTCCTCAGCGACTTCGACGTAGCCAAAGTGTGGGTCAGCCTTTGGACCGCGGTTCCTTGCGGAAGCTCTGCGAATTCAAGGTAGACCATGTCGAGATTTCGATGGTCGGCGATGGCCCGTAAGCATTCAGGCGCGTCTTCGCGCTCGCCAGTTCAGGCAAACGGAGGGCGTATGGGATGCTGGATGCTGTGTAATAAGTCCGACGCTCGAGGGTTGACCCAGTGAACTTGATGCGGGAGAGGCATCCATCTGTTGATCTTACGAAACAACGAGGCGACCTCTTCCGCAGGGTGTTGGTCTGTCATGTTGACCACCAGCGCCTCTAGCGTCTTATTCACCTGCAAACATTGGACCCCGAAAACTTCTATATCCGCAACGCCCAAAAAAGCCCCGTATAATGACGACAGTTGGACTATTGGCGATGTGAAATACAACAGTCGACCTGATCAATAATAAGGAGGTCACTTTAGAATTAAGAAAATCGCGACACTTTACACAGAAAGACTCAGTGCATCAGATGCATAGGTATGTGAACAGGAGGGCGGCTGCCCTCGCCAAACCATAATCATTTAAGAAGGGCTCTAAGTCGGCCCCACACCTTAGTGGGACCTGTCCCGTTTCTGGTTAAAGTGGAGTGTTATAGCCATGCTAGTTTTTCACGATCACGGCAGCCAAGGACAGCGGATGTTGCATTGGAAGGGCTGACTTCCCGCCTGTGTCCACGAAATGCCTGGGACCAAAGGCAGGCTGTTGTAAGCAGCACTTCATCCCTTTATTTTTTCTTTTCCATTAAATGCAAGGCTTGTTTTCTGTCGGACTCGACCAGCGGGGTTGGGAAAGGGGGGGGGGGTGGACCGCGGCAGTGAAACTTCGTTGCCCTTAACGCGGAACCGTGCCCACATCAACATTGAGATGTAGTACATACTCTTAACTAGAAAAAGGCAACATAGTATAACATACCAAATTTGTCGTAGAGATGAACACATGGTGCTACTCTCAGTTCTGTGCAAACTATTCACTTAGGTAATTTTGAATAGAATAATGGAAACAGGTCATCTTAACCTAAAGAGCAAGCTTGCTAGATGACAAGAATATTCTGCAATGCATCCTAGCTTTGCTATCCATCACGTAGTTGAGAAATCTGCTAAGAGAACCAAACCCCTTTACATGGCTCCAATAGACTGCGAAGATACATTGGTCTCAGCAGAGGTACTGGCAGTTTTGGGGCATTGAACCACCTAGAACCACTCGAGGCTGTGTGAACACCGTAGTCAACATCAACAATGACTGCGAAGCTTCCACTCTTCGTCCACAAGGAAAGGAAAATATTGGCGAATAAGAAAGGGCTCAGGCCGGTTGATCGAATAACTTCCATAATGTTCACCACATACTCAGCTAAAGTGCAAAAGCTAGTTCATTGGGAAAAATAGCAAATAATATTAAATAAGATTCGGTAAAGAACTTACGGTCGGTAGATGACATCGCACTTTTGAGCAACGATGGCAACAAATAGAAAAAAAAGTTTTGAAAACCAGAGCTGAGAAAGTATCAAACAATAAACAAACCTCCTTTAGAATCAGAATCGAGAATGTTTAGATCTAAGCCAAGCACTAACAGTGCAGTGCACTCATGAAAAGGAAGTCGACGAGAGGATAAGGAGGCGCTGAAGCGCACACGGCCGACATTCCCAAATCATGGCAGGTATTTAAGCATTGCGCCTGAAGCTAAAAGTGTAAAATCAGTGCGTTCTACAAGTTCTAACTCGCGGGGCGGAAAGTGGGAGTATAACAATTAATCTTGGCAAGAAACCAAGAACCACGGCGGGCGCGATAGAACGAACAACGATATTACGCCATAACAGCGCAAACTGCAGGACAGGGAAGCCGACAGCCCACTACGCCATGAGAGATGAAATTGAGCCCGGTGTAGCAGAAATGTAATGTACAAGGGTTGTTAGATGTGCCAGTGGGTTCATGAAGATTATGCAGTGGAGCGCCAATTACAGGGCAGTGAAACACATTGTACCCTGACATGAACACGCATTTCGCGCTGACGTCAACACGTGACGCCATGCAGTGTGACGCCACAGTGACGTCACAATGACTTCACAAATTCTGGCGACCTGTAACCTCACGATGACGTCATATGGTGACGTCATACCGCTATTATTGCATCCCTCGTGTTGACGGTGACGGTCAATTTTCGCGTTTGATGAGGCATCTAAGGCCTTAATAAACCTAAGAACGTCCGCCTTACCTTCAGGGTACTTATCATGTCGGACAAAGCGTCAGTTGTGAAATGGTTGTCTTCCAGATCAAGCTCGCGCAGTCGCTTGTCGATGAGAAGTCTGTATGCGGCGCACGCCGCGAAAGTTTCACCCAGGCCACACTTGAGCAGTTTTAGGTGAACCAGGACACCTACGCCGACGAGATACGAATGGCAATAAGAAATACGACTCGCACAAGCTATCGTACATGTCAAAGAGAATGTACGCTTCCGCGACCAAGAACTATCTTTATCAGAACGGCTATACTCGCAATGTAATGCGACAAACACACAATCGCTTTGGTTAGTAACGTGAAAATTTGGGCGAGTTGGTGATGCATGGTGAACCACAGCGCAACTACCGAGACGAGCGCGATAAGAAGGAGGACACGCATGAAGGAATTGTAAGTCAGCGCCTTGTATGTCTTTATCGTCCTCGTCTCGGTAGTTGCGTTGTGGTTCACCACGCTTTGGTTAACCACAGAACTCTAAGGCAGCTGACGACCCTTAGTGCTCTTCATCGTCTGCCGCAAGCTCGGGCGAAGGAGCCAATTGAACGTCCGCGTTTCGGTGCGGTGGCCTTGGTCTCATCATCATCGTCATTCACCAGCCTGACTACGCATAACGCAGGGCAAAGGCCTCTCCCACGTTCCTCCAAATAACACGGTCCTATGCTTGTGGCGGCGGCGGTCTGCCGTCACAGTTCTTTATCTCATTTGCTTATCTCTCACGTGCTTGCCTTTTAGAATCCGGTCTGCTACTCTCGATGTCCACCGTTCATATCGCCTTCTCGCTACATGCCCATTCCTTGCCCATTTCTGCTTAACTTCGACTAAGATGTCCTTAACGCATGTCTGTTCCTTGACCTACTCTGCTCACTTCAGGTCCCTTAAGGCTACACCTTTCATTTTTCTTTCCAAGGCTCGCTGTGTCGTCCTCTATTTAAGTTAAACCCCTTTTCTCCCAGCTGGATTCCGCCCCGTAGGTTAGTACCGCTAAGATGCAGCTGTTACATACATATCTCTTAAGGAATACTGGTAAACTACTATTTATGATTTCAGGATTCCTTCCTTTGGTCTAAACGATCATCAAACCGGTAAGTCAACACCACGCGCAGTTGAAAGCTAAAAAATCAATCGCACTCAAAATTGAGGTAGATTTAGACACTGTGCCTTAAATTTTCGTGTCGCAAGCACACAAGTTCGCAAGCCGAAGGTGTTATCCGTAAATCGCTTCGTGAGCTCTTGGTCAGCTGCCACGAAAAGCACAATATATCCGCGTTGCCGGCAATTTCGCGCCTACACTTGCCGCGCAACGTTCGCTAGGCAAGCGCCTTCTCCGGAGGTACATACGAGCATTCTACACTTCTTACAGTTCGAATAACGTCACCAAATAATCGGCGGAAAAAAATTTGCAACAGTGTGGCGCAGCTAGAGGGCATGTACTTGCCTCCAATAAGATTCGCGTACGCTTCCTCTAAAGCCACGTCGCACTTCCCGCAATTCACAAACGTGAGTTTTCGGAGCCGGGTTGTTGGCTGAGGTGGTAGCATCTCGGCAGTGAAGTGGAGAGGCGCCCTGAGCACTGTCAGCGCGGGGACCATAGCTTGGATGTCCTCGGCGTCGACACGGCAGTCGCGCACAGTAAGCGACCGCAGTGATCGACTCTGCACAGCCGCTGCTAGGAGGGCACATGAGCGGAAATCTGAGGGCCCCCTCACCTGCAGCAAGATACGAAGGAGCACGCTATGAGTCTTCCTTAGGTGCACAACGCTATGAGTCTTCTTTTGGTGGAGTACACTACGAGTCTTCCAGGTTTATTGTGGTCGTTGCTCGATAAACGTAGAGAAAAAAAAGCACAGAACCACACTGGACAGGAGCTAAACTTCAACTGGTTTCTTCCGGGACTTCCAACCTGGTCTTCCAGGTTGCCAACAAAAGTGACGCAAACTTAAAAAAAATTTTTTGGACAGTTTAGTCAGTCAAATGCATCAGACGATCAGGCAGTGCGTCAATCAGTAAATGGATCCACTAATATTGGACTATTTATTACTCAATAAATCATTATATACATTTACACAACAAATGATTCGTCAGTCGTTCCTTCTATCGTCAATAAATTGATGACTGCACCCAAAATGCAATAATGAATATAATAATTAGGTCAAAATAAATGTTAACGCACAAAAGAATAAACCATTGAATCCGACCATAATCAATGATTCCATAAATGCATCTAATCACGCGTTTATCAATAAAGCAGAGTACCGCTCGAATATCCTGGCATCATAGGTGCTGCAACTGTAGTCGCCATAAGTTTAAGAATTTAGAGAATTAGAGAGAGAGAAACGACTTTATTAGAGGTCAAACTAAAACCTATAGACGTTCCTACGCCAGGAGGACCATGGCCAGCTGGTCCGCGAAGGCCGCTGACGGAAACCGTACCGGACAGTGGGGAGGTGATAATTTAGAATATTGGCTTTTGATCTGACTGTACAACATCAATGAAATGAGGAACCAATGTGAACTGCGAACTGCACCATGAAAGGAAACGCAGGCAGAACACGTACGCTGAAGTAAAGTGGTCACGCGCAACATATTGTCTAATCAATGTTATGCACTATCATTCATGGGAGAAACCGTGCATTCCACCTCACTCATCGTCGTCACCTTTGAGCTTTTCAAAAAAAAAAAAACCTGTTGATCAAATTGCGCAGCGAAGCTCAGCAGCACAGCACAAATTAGAACAAAGGTGATGGCAATTCACTGCCTACTACTGCAGTATCAGCATCGTAAAGCATGGCTTTGGCTTCGGCCCCTCCGTTTGGACCAGTCACTGGGTATCCAGTCGCTGGACTGGTATCCAGTTGCTGGACAGGTCCAACCTTATTAACGCGGGCGTGCTGACCTTGGTCACGTCGTAAATCATATGCCGCCAACCGAAGTTATGTCCACTCAGTTCGAACGCCTGGCTGCCATTTTTCTACTAGCCTTGGTCACTTTACACTAGTGAACCAGGTGCTTTAAACAAGTTATCAATGTAGCGATATCCATGACGGCTGTCAAAAAAAGTAACTCTTACGGAGGGCGAACCGTCTTCACAAAGGAGTGATTGCACTTGAGCTAATGGGATCGAGGAGTGCAGATACTAGCAGAGACTAACGCGTACAGTAACTAGTATCTACTGCAGCTGGCTGTAACCATAGTTCGCCGCTGCCAACTGAAGTACGTCGTAGCTGAGGCTACTGTGGCCGTGTACATAGGCGGGCGCAGGATTCTCCAATAGGGCGGGGGGGGGGCGGGGGGGGAGGGGCTTTGCAGCAGCGAGGAACTCCTACCCGAGTCCCGTGTGCGAGCAAGTGAGTGAACTTGTTTTGTGCGCTTTCCACGACACTGGTGGTTTCCTTAACAATTTTGTTAGTGCAAGCCAGCGCGTTCCTGCGCTTGAAGCGTTTTCATAAATGTAAATGTTTCGTCAAGTCGTCTTTCAAGCACATGTGTGGTTGTATGTAAATAGTTAAAACGAACATAATCGACAATGCCATAAGCACTGACCGAACAAATCTGCTAGATGGTTCGTGCTGCAACTGACAAAGGCTCCAGTAGCAAGTCGATTTGGAACTCCCAGAAAAGTGTTTCCCAGGTGACTACCGAGGTCCCAGAAACTGCCAAGGTTAAGGCCGGTGTATTGTGTCGCCTGCCATTATGATTGGTCAAATGCAAGCGCCACTTGATCACGCTGCGTGTAAGGACTGAGTCAGGCTTTATCACTTATTCCGAGCCGTACAGATCCGGGAGATTTCTTTCACGAAACCAAACACGATGCGCGCTAGACTTCCGCGTGCAATGGTGAAAAGGGCATAAACGGTTTCTTTATGCATATATATGAAGCTCCGTTGACGACCGATCAGTTGGGCATGGTGTCGTCTTGTGGGTGTGCAGGCATTTCGGATTCACCAAGAGTGCTGGGTGTCCTTTTTTTTTCATTAGGAAACAGGGCGCTCGGAGCTTTACGTTAGAATTTCTACGCTAATTACACGAAATAAATCTGACGCTCCAATTATCTTGCTACCATATGAATGATATAATAACGCAGGGGTTAGTTAGGGCTCGTGCATGCGGCTTCCGGTGTTATAGTGACAGTGCTTGAACGGTTATCTGGATTCAGTTACGTCACTTAGGTTACATAACTTTGTTTGGCAATGACAGCGGGGCTGGTACGTTGTTCACTGCATGATCTCTGGCTTTCATCTTAACGCTAGCAAAGTTGACGCGATGTATGGTTTGAATAAGTCCCCATCTTTGGTGGGAAATCATTATGCTGTAGGGCTTCAATACTTTTCGCTTTTCGCAAATGTCCGCGGTGTGCTTCCGCTGTTTCTTGTTCGTTCACCAAACGCACCGGGAAGTGCGTGGACGCTCACAGGTATAATGTGCACGCTGTTTAACAAGGATGTCCATGCTTGCACGGTTTTCCCCTCTCCCGGTCTTGTCACCAATGCCAACCTAACACGCCTGGTAAGCACACAGTTACGGTTTTTTGCAAACGTCGATTGGATGACACGCATACGTTCCCGCAGATCAAGTTCATACGAGCAACTTTCCGCACAACTGACTCCGTTGAATGCAAAACCGCGTGTATTTAGCAGTTCATTTCAAGCGAGAATGTGTGAGAACATAAGCGAAGCTCCCTTTCTTTCTTCTCTTAATTTGATAATGCCAGAGAGAATTTGTCCAGCGCTAAAAGAAGCGAGGAATTACCAGTTAATTAATAGGTGCATCCACTGGCGTATTCGCCTGGAAACAATGATCTAGGGCCGCAAATGATAAAGCTAGTAGTAGCTGCGTAGTAAAGCCCGGATAACATCTGGCAGATACTTTTATAGCGGCTGCTAATACTATGGACCAGTAGAGGAGGCAACAGTGGAACTGCGAAACCTTGCTAATTTCCGATTGATCGTATGCTACAAAAGGCGTGACTTCAACAAGTATCTGTGCACGTGCATTATCACTGCAAATGATGCCGTTTATTTTATTGCGTAGTCGCAGAGAATTATGAACCCAAAAGAACGACCTTAAAGAAACTACGTGTGCTATCTGTGTTATTCTTGCTTTACCGCCATGCTAGCGGCCCCTTTAATAAAAATTTGATATGAAGATATCTTCATGAGAACGCTGTAGCACAGGGGCGTAGCCAGAAAATTTTTTTCGGGGGGGGGGGGGTTCAACCATGCTATATGTATGTTCGTGCGTGCGTTTGTATGTGTGCGTGTATATATACGCAAGCAAAACTGAAAAAATTTCGGGGGGGGGGGGTGAACCCCCCCAACCCCTCCCTTGGCTACGCCCCTGCTGTAGCAGAGGGCTCCAGAAATTACGATCATGTGGTGTTCTTTAACGTGCACTGATATCACACAGTACAGGGGCCTCTAGACTTTCGCCTCCATCTAAATGCGACCGCTGCAGCTGGGATCGAACCCACGACTTTCTGGTCAGCTGCCGAGCGTCGTAGCCACTTCACTACCGCGGCGGACTACTCGTGCACTAACGTGCACGCGTAGTGGCACTAACGCCATTGTTTTTTTAACAATTGTAAAGTACTCGACCTACTAATGTTACCGTAAGGTTAGAATATAATGTAACAATGCGCCGTACATCAATTTCTTCCAGGGTCACGTGGTGTCGGACGACGTCTGCCAGAGCCTGGCCCTCCCGCGCGATCACAAAGAATTCTTGCATGCACAGGGACTTCACACTCCGGTTGCGAGCCAAGTGGTCCAGGAAGAGGCCAGCGTTTTCGTCATTAGCCTGCATGATCCACAGTTTACAGAGAATTTTAGTCTAGAGTTATTCAGTAGACACAAACAACAGTACTCGATACTTTACAGACCGCAAACAAGATCGCTTGACAGGACGCAAGGAAACAATCGTTGAGAAATGTCTAACATGCGGGAATGCAAATTCAATGAAGACGTTAAATCACCAGGCGCCGATTATTGCCTCATGCCATAGATGTCCAATATAAGAAGTCCTTGAAAGCAAACGCGCAATTTTAGACACCACGGAAATAAGAAACCAGGACGAGCCCCTGTCTCCAACAGGCGCTCGTCCTGTTTCTTACTTCCATGGTGTCCAAAACTGCGCGTTTTATTTCTAGATGATTCACCAACTAGCCCCTCAAGAAGTACTTACAGGAAAGTCTGTTAGCGACCATCCTGTTGCATCTATGGCACAACTCATTTAGAAAGGAAAAATAAAGGCAGATTCACATAGTTTTGGATCACATGGCTTTCACACGGGGGAAAGCCAAGTGATCGAAAGGAGTGAAATGGGTTAACACGTCATTCGAAAACCGTAGCGGCCTCACGAGTAAACAACCTCATTCATGAACTCTTGCTCATGCAGTGCCGCGTACTCCGTCGAATCGGAGGCCATCTCCTGCCTGTAGGTTTTTTTTTCAGCCTAACGGCGATGCAACATGGAGCTTATCTCATAAACATCTCCAAACTATGACTAGTTCTTCGTACAATCATTTTCATTCAAGGCAATACCAATAGCTACCGGTTTTCATCGCTCCAACGACGATTCAGCAGATCCGATTCAACCGGCTTGGTGATGCCACGAGGCAGGCACCTTTATAACTTACCAACCTGTACTTTTATTATGTACAATTCTAGCGGAAAAGCCTATCGTCGGGCCGATACATAAGTCACCGCAAGAACGCCGCCATGTTGCAAGGCTGCGAATGTTGCCGGCTGACGATACGCTTTGTACACTGGATAGTACTCTTTTGTAATCTGGCGTCTTATGCCAGCTTATGACCCCCTCCTCCTCGTCGTCCTCCTCCTCCTCCTCCTCCTCCACAACCCTTCAGAACCGCATACCTTAGCAGCCGCAATTTCCGTCTGAGTTATTTCAGGACATGGGAGTATACTGTTGGAATGAAACATGTGTAAGTGCTCTTCCCAATTTCATCAACAATAATGACAAATATATGGTCTATAAGAAACACGAAAACGACGCAGCCTGTTCGGCTTCCAATCCTTGTAGCCCTTCTCAACAAAAGACAGATAAAAGACGTATACCTTTGGCAAGCACTCTTCATAAGCTGTTTCAAAAACTCAAAAAGGGTCCCATTCGCAGGGCTCCAAGACAACTCGAAGGCGAAAGCCATTTTTTTGTGAGTTAGTGCAAGAGAGACACATTTGGTCATGTTAAGTGTCATTCCCCATTTTATTGAGATAACAATTATATGGACACTCTCGGTGGATTTTGCCGTCGCCGTAACCCTAATGTCCTGTATATGTATGTATATATAAATAAAAGCCAGAAATAAAAAAAAATGCGAAGAAAGAAATTCCGAAGTGCTGGACCGGCAATTCGAACCTTCGACCCCTCGCCCCCTCAGCGCGCTTCCTTAGAGAATTACGCCATGCGTATTTCGTTCTCGAGGACACTAACGGCAAAATAGAAACACACGCGGCGTTGGGTGAACCTCACGGGATGCCACATGTGCCGAATTTATTATTATGCGAGACGCGGGCCATGCTGCATCGTTGCCCGGGCTGCGTTTGCGCCGTATCGCTGCCGACCCGCGCTACTTTTCCACTTTTGGTTGTACGCGCGCCAGTCATGGCCAGTCGGCCAGGGAAAAGAAGAGCGTCCCGGGGCTCATGGTGGCGCGAGCTAGTGGGAGCTTTGGCTCTGGTAGGCTGATGCCACAGGAGTTAAGAAGCGAGACGGCTGTACCAGAATCACAGTATATATATTACACAGTGACCAGAATCCGGCACAAAATTACAGCGCAAACGCACAAGACACCCACAAAGAAAAGCGTACGACACAAGCGCTAACAACTGCTTTATTTTTTCATACGCCAATGCATATATAAGGCAAGGCGACCTTACCATACATGCTCACACAAAAATAGCTCTAAACAAAATGTGTAACAAGGATGATACTGTATTAGAGAAGCGAAGACATGAAATCATATTCAGATGGGTGCAGGGACAAATAAGTAAACAAGATGTAAGGAGGACAAAGAAGTGCGTTTGCGCTGTAATTTTAGCCTCAGGAACATGTAACAACTAGACCCAAATGAAGTTGTTTTATTTTAGTGACCAGAATCAACGCCCGCAGGGAACGCGAGCCGTGGCTTTACATTCCACTGCCAAGCAACGTCTTTATTTTCTTCTTTGAGGTCGCGGGCTCTCCGGTTTTGTTCGCCGCTCAAAGGAAGGGGCTTCAGGGTCTTGGAACAACGCGAGCACAAGCGCCCGAGACTGGCTTGCGTTCTGTGCATGCGTGCTGGCGGGTCGCAAATTTCTTGGGTCCCAAATTCTAAAATTTTCTAGTGTTTCGCCGGTTGGCATGTGCGCCTCCGATTTGTACTTTTACATGCAGGCGTAGTCGACCGAAGGCACATTTAGCTGTGCATGACCGTCCGCTCCGGTCAGACCGGCGAATGCACGCGAACGCGTAGAAGGAACTGTAGTGCGCGTGACTCAGTTTACACACAAACACGTTGCGAGAACTGTAGTGCGCGTGCGCAGAGCGATCGTGTGACCGGCGGAACGTAGAACGCATCTCTCGCTCCGCTCGTGAAGCCAACTGATCGGAGTCGTCGTTTGCCGTGGTTTTGCCGTCGTTTTGCACCCGAGCTCGCGGCGTCTCGGCAAGACGCGCTTGTCAAAAACACGAAACCTATGCAGTTCCTGCACTCCCTCTGGACGCTACATCTGCGAGAGGCTTAGCGTAAGCGACGTTCAACTAAAAGAGCCTTATCTCTTGTGGGGGAGTTTTATACGCTTTGTGCTTTCACTGCAAAGTTTGCGTTGAAGCTATAGACTGCAAGAAGGTCACTTTGCTCCCTGAAGCGGCCGCGTCTGGGAAAGGAGTGATCTGCTAGCTAGAAGTACCAAAGTAGGGGCCAGTTGAAGTAACAACTGTGACAGTTCGCGCTCGTCCTATGTATACCTGTGCGTTCTTTCCGCGCGTCCTTTGCGTTTGAGCAGCGCGCTGCAAGTGTCGAGCTGTGACAGTGTTTACTTCGCACTCGCCTTGCGTGTTTTCTTTTCGTGCGTCCGTTGTGCTGTGCAGTGCGCAGGAAGTTTCTAACTACTTGCCTTTTCTTACTATGACATTTATTATTTTGCTGTCGCAGTCATTGCTTCGCCCTTGAGGCGAAACTGACTTTCTAAATGCGAAGCATTTCTTAGCGAACTTCTGCGACTTTGAGCGTATCTATCTATCTATCTATCTAGCCGCCTACGACTTTGTGCTCTCCTGGCCGTTTCGTTAATCGGATGTATACCAAATTGGTGTCATAACATGGTCTTATTACGAACATAAATGTTAGGTGATATCATGAAAAACATGACACGCATGTCATGAACAGCATGATTTACATTCCACGGTCTTTGGGCTCCCTGGCCATTCCGTTAATCGGATGTATACCAAAATTGGTGTGTCATAACATGGCCTTATCACGAACATAAATGACAGGTCATATCATAAAATCATGACACGCATGTCATGAACAGCATGATTTACATTCCACGGCCTTTGGGCTCTTGCGGCCGTTCCGTTAATTTTATATATACCAAAATTGGTACGGCGTGACAAGAGTTCATGACGAACATAATGACAGGTCCTAACATGCAAATCATGACCGCATGTCATGTGCAGCATGATTTACATGACATGGTTTCGGGGCGCTCGCGGCCGTGTAAATGAAGGGATACATACGAAAACTGGTATGAGGAGACATTTCTGTATGACGAACATAACTGACACGTGGTAACATGAAAATCATGATATGCATGTCATGTATGACATGATTTACATGCCACGCTCATGGCGCACTCGCGGCCGTTTCGCTAGATTGATATACACCAAAATTATTATTGTGCGATGTGACTTTGTGAAGAACATGAATAACAGGTGGCGGCACGAAAACCATGACATCCATGACATGTATGTCATGATTTACATGCCACGCTCATGGTGCATTCGCGTCCGTTTCGCTTGCGTGATATACACCAAAATTGGTGTACACGACACGACTGTATGACGAACGAAAGTGAGACGTGGTAACATAAAAATCATGACATGCAAGTCATGTACGACCTGATTTACATGCCACGCTCATGATGCGCTAGCGGCAGTTTCAGTAGATTGATATACACCAAAATTAGTATTGCGCGATGTGACTGTATGAAGAACATGAATGACAGTTGGTAAGATGAAAACCATGATATGCATGTCATGTATGTCATGATTTAATTGCCACGCTCATGATGCATTCGCGGCCGCTTCGCTAGCTCGATGTACACCGAAATTGCTATTGCGAAGCGACGGTGCGACGATGGTAAATGAGACGTGGTAACATGAAAATCATGACATGCATGACATGCACGACATGATTTACATGTCATGCTCATGACGCACTCGTGCTCTTTCGCTTGCTTGACACACCAAAATTGGTATTGCGCGACGCGACTGCATGACGAACATAAATGAGAGGTGGTAACATGGAAATCATGACATGCAGGTTATGTACTACGTCATGATTTACATGCCATGCTCATGGCGCACTCGTGGCCGTTTCGCTAGTTTGATATGCACCAAAATTTGTTTGCGCGATGTGGCTGTATGAAGAACATGAATACAGGTGGTAACATGAAAACTATGACATGTATGCCATGTATGTCATGACTTACATGCCACGCTCATGGTGCATTCGCGGCCGTTTCGATAGCTTGATATACACCAAAACTGGTATTGCGCGATGTGACTGTATGATGAACATCAGTGGCAGGTGGTAACATGAAAAACCATAATATTCATGTCATGTATGGCATGATTACATGCTCTGCTCATGGTGCCCTCGCGGCCATTTCGCTTCTTTGATATACACCAAAATTGGTATTGCGCGATGTGACTGTATGACGAACACAAATGAGAGGTCTTAACATGCGAATCATGTTATGCATGTCATGTACGGTATGATTTACATGCCACTGTCATGGTGCGCTTCGGGCCGTTTTGTTAACGTGATATATACCAAAATTGGTATGGCATGACACGAGTGCGTGATGAATATAAACGACAGGTCATACATTTATATACCAGAATATGCGTTTCATTGGCATGGTGTACACTAGATTGTGCATGCATGCGTGCATGGCAAACATGCGATATATGGTGGACTAGATGCCATGGCATGACTGATTTCATTTGGCTCAAAGACAAACAAGGCGATGTATGCAGCTCTTTGCTGGCTGCTTCGCATTACATCGATTCCCACAGTTCGTGGGATCTGCCGAATTTTTTAACACGAAAGTGTTTTATGCCGGGGTCCACGAAGACTTGACTGACGTATTTGCGTGACGGAAATCGTCAGTAAAATACAGATGGAAGATACCTGGAAGTCAAACGCACGACCCCTCGATCCTGAAATACGTCAGTAAAATACAAATGAAAAGAAAAAAGTTTCATTGAATCGGATGAACTCGAACCCATGACCCCTCTGTCTGCGACGGTATGACAGTACCCCACAGAGGCTGTTTTATTCCGACTATGTGCTACCCACTCTTGAACTTTTCCTGAACGCTAACGTAGCAGAGGCTGGTAAGCACGTTTTTTTTTAGGTTGCGCAATACTCACCACCGCCTGAATTAACTGCAGTGTTGTTAGAGCTGTGGCTTGCTCCACGTAGACACCGATCGTGCGTGCCACGTCATTGGTAAAGTAGATGTCCGAAAGGCGCAGTGAGGTCAGATTCTTCATGGTAGCGATAGCCTCGCTGCAAGCGATCCTATCAGTCAGCGCCGCCTGAAGCGACAAAAAGTAAGAAGTGCGCTGAAAGAATGCAAGAATGCGAACGAGCGCTCCAGCGCATTTGCTACAATGGCGCCTGGAGAGATTGGCATTTTGAAAACCTATACTGCTTCTTGAAAGCTCTTGTACCCTTTATTACAATTATGTTGCTGGGACTTTACGAGCTGAAATCCCATTACGATTACGAGGCACCCTTAAGCGGAACACTACGGATTCATTCGACCCCCTGGGGTACCCTAATATTCACTTGAACCTAATCACGAGAGGGTTATTTGCATTTGGCCCTCATCAAATTGCGCCCGCCATTGCCGGAAATCAAACCCGTGCCATCGAGCTTAGCGGCGAGACACCTCGCATGCTGTTGAGGCGTATTTGTCGCAGAGCAGTACGTGTAATGTTTTTTGCGCCGATTTAATTTATTAAACCCGCTGCAGGCACGGCTTTGAGGTCATGATCGACGTGTGCTTTGTCAGCGAGACAGAAAATTCTCCGTAAGGGAAGAGGGAACGTGGACACATAAGAAACGACATGCTTGCGAGATACAGCTCTATTATGGCGTGACGCCCGTTTGTTGAAATGAAAGCATCGAAGTGATGCCAGTGTTTCTTTTCAAGCTTTTCAGGCGAAGGTTTATATAAGTTAAAGATATCGTTGGCGGCATCCTACGCGAAAAACCGGGCACCAGCGAGCTTACAGAAATGCTGCCCTCGAAGGCGCGCGGTCAGATGGGTACTTGGTGCCCTAACTTTACAGGGACACTATACTGCAAGGTTTACTGTGAGCAGGGTTTCGTGCACAATTATTGTTTCTTTTATCACACATGTATGTAAGAGCTCTCTGCAATGAACTTCCATTGATGTAAGCGCTTAGACGCGCTACAACCATATAATCAGGTTTTATAAGGTAGTGGTGATTCACTTAACAGCGCCCCCTCATGGTTGCTATGTACATCCTTATTACTAGCCTACAAATGCGCTGGCTGCTGACTCCGTCCTCTTTATGAAAGACGCAGTAAAATAAAGAAAGACACCTAAAAATTCAATGCGAAAAAGTATGCCACTTCAGTGCCCTTGCGGCACTCGCCGAGAATTTACGCCACCTACCATCATAAACTTCGTACAAACCAGTGCCTCAAAATAACCTGGTAAAATAACGAGAGCCTTGCTGCTTCTCTCAGTGCTCACCAGGCCGCGGAGATTGAGGTAGCAGATCCGGCATTCCAGCCGCTTGACACCCACGGCGCCAGTCTTGATGGCATGCCAGACAATGTTCCTCTCGATTGTCGTCATAGACATGTCCAAGAAGATGTGTGTCACGCACCTGCACAACATCAAGGCACTCGTCAGGAGTCACAAGGTGTGCGATGTGAATGAGAAGATAGGAATCGATCCAGTGCCCCACATGGCTCTGAAATAAGGCGAAGCGGTGTTCAGTTCTTGGCCCATTGAGTTTCAAAGCAGAGTTTTCCATACGGACTTTCGAAGCGGCGTTTATCCTTCCTTAAAAAGATCTCACGCCATGTTCCTTACGTGATGTCGAGGTCCATGCCCCTGATGCGTAGTAAGTCCCACACTATGCCATATTACCCGAGGCTTCTCAAAGCAGCCCGCCCATCTGACAGACGCAGAAATGGGAGGCGTGACTTTCTAACTCTGACCTGCTTGAATGCGCGGCTAAGGTCAGTGGTGCTCTCGACTAATTCTCACCTCATAAGAATCATTTATGGTCCATTAAATTTTTTTCTGTTCTGTTCCCCAGGCTTTCCCGATGGGGCTGGTTCTGCTGCTTCTTTGCTCAATAGGTCCTCGAGTCCTGGATAACATGCGATTAAACGTGTTGTAGATTCTCATGCACGTCTACTTTGCCTGCAGCACTGCTATATGGCGAAGGCGGCCTGCTCTGGCGGGTCGCTGCCACTTGTGTAGAAAACGAGTGGCCGCAACGGCGAACAGCTGCTTTAAGACAGCAAAGATGCCATTGGGGGGATGAAATCGCATTCCACATGCAATCCGCAGACTGTCTGGGTGTCGGAATTAGCGCGATAACCCTCACGTGCGCTGCGGCGGGGAGGTGGGCGCTAATGGCACCGAATGCCATCTTGCCTGCGTTGAAAGGTGCACTAGTGCTTTGACCACAATAGGACCTTGACGAAACGTGTCAAATAAACAAAAGTAGACCAAAAGAAGCCTCCCACTAAGCAAGAACAACATCAATTTGCTGCGAAACGAAGCTTGGCTGCACGTAGACAGGGCACGTTGCATCTCTTACTTTTTATGATGCCAGCCGAAATGAGATCACAAAAGCGGATTTTGGTGACGTAGCTGTCCGCCGCCGCCAGTATCCGTAAGATACTCACAGTTGCGAAGTACCCATTACGCCATAAATCATAATTTCACGAAGTAGGGGAGTATACGCTATGCAATTATTCCTCAGATATCGCGCACGATGAGCATGCCCTCTGCGTGGCGGTCGAGCATTATACCGCAGAGCCGCGACGGGACAGACTGTCCATGAAAGACCTTATACAGGCGTCATATCGGGCACATAATCACAACAACAGATGTAATACGGCGTGGTCGAAGGGTAAAATAACACCAGGAGTCACACAATACGAATTGCATAACGAGTGGGTCTTCTAAAGCCTCCCCGCCCCCACCCTTTGTTACAATGACCTCAGCTAAAGTTCTTCCTCATCATCAGCCACAGCATGAACAAAGTGCACATAATGTCTTAGACATGTATAGTGGGTCCTCGGTTTTTTAGAATGATGAATAATGACATAGTCAAGACTCAAGACTTTGCGAAGGGGGAGAGTCAAGACTCTCCCCACTTCGCAAGTTTATGGCATAGTGGGTACCTTGCAACTGTACTTGTAGAAGTCGCCCCGATAGAGTTTACAACAGGCCTAGAAAGGCTGCTCCTCCCGCTTTAGCTGTGACAGCGCTGCCTGTCCCGCGCAGGCCCCGTGGTTTTTTTGACGTACATAGGTACTAAATACTGCACAGCGCAGTGTGAGCTGGTGTAACACGAATGGTGCTTTCTGATATCTCTCGGTGAAGTACTTTAACGGCATGATCAGGTTACAAATACCTGTGTTGTCGAAGCAAGCAGATGGATAAGCAGCGAAGCGCGAAGCATGTCGGCAATAGTGGTTTCTTTTCGAGCCACTGGTAGCCCTGACCGCAATCTCACCCCACTTGTGCTCTAGCAGTTCGACGCAGTTACGGGAAAGGATGCGGTTCCAGAGGTCCAAGTCGGACACGATCCAGCAGCGGTTCTCGTTGGGCTCCCACGTGCAGGAGCGTTCGAAACCCAGATTGCTGTCACCGCTTGCACACCCGTCGAAGGCCGCACCATCGCTCACTGCACTCCCACGGCCGGCTAGAAGCGTAGAGGAAGTAGGCTTTGGTCACAGCAGAGAGTGTCTCAAGGAACAAGCTAGCCAAGCAGAAAATACCGATGTTAGAAGAGTGTGGGCGTAGGCCATTGGCGATTCATGACTACCAAAGGTAACCGCAAGACCACAAAGGACACAGAAAGAGACAAGACGAACCGGTGCTGACAATTGTTGGTTTAATGAAACAAAGCCGAGCTTACGTACATCAGAGGTACGTGTGCAACGCGGCAAAAAATCGCAGTTTCACCGCAAGGGCGATGCAGTGAATGCGATAGCTACAAAATGTAGTGTTACACGAAGTGAGGCTGGTAGCCCCACTTTTGTATTCGATCTCGCGTAACGACAAAACGCTGGTGTAAGAGAATACGACAGCTCCAGGAGAGATTCTCTCCGCATAGTCCTTCTCGTTGGAGCGCAGCACGTAGAAGGGTATACGAGCCGCCCCCCTGTGATGCCTTTCGAGATAGCGCGCGCGCCAGCGATCGCGACCCACCCTTACATTCAAAGTTCAATGTGGCTGCTGACGCAGCAACCCCCCCCCCCGCCCCCCCACCTCGTGTCTTTTCCAGGTCGTTAAAGGGACACTAAAGGCAAATATTAGGTGGACGTCGATTGTTGAAATTGCGGTCTAGAAACCTCGTAGTGCTACTTTTGTGCCAAGGAAGTGCTTGTTTGAAATAATATCACGTTTTAGTGGTCCCATCGCTTATCGCACTTACAATCACCCGCCCTGAAAGCAGTATTTTGCGCCGTCACTGTTGCCGTGCCGAACGTTGCCCACCTCTACAGCGCGGCGGCGTGCACCATTCGGGCATCCGCAAACATCGCATTCGGGCAGCATTTTGTCGATCTTTCTGTCATAGCAAATTTCACGAGCGCGCAAAACACACGCGGCAGTACGCGATACCGAAGTTACCACTGAGACGCGACCGCGAGAGTGAAACAGGGCGCCGGGCGAAGCGCCGTTCGGCGAAAACGAAACCGTTGAACCACGCGCGCCGTTCCCCGTGGCAACGCCAAAGAGGTTCTTTTTTCCATGAATCAAATAGAAACGATCAAGCAGCATTTTATTACGTCTCTTGATGCACGAAAGGTTCCTTTTTTATTGCAGCTAGTTTGATTACGAGTGAATACTTGTATTGTCAGACTCTTCCACGTCATCGGGATCATTTCCAAAATGTCCCGCTCGTGGCGCTCGTCGTGTGATACATTTAACCTAATTTCTCGGTAAGTAGGGCACTGCTGTTGAAAATATTGCCGTTTTAGACGTTGTCATACATTGAGCTTTCACTTTGACATAAATTGTTATTTGCCTTTAATGTCCCTTTAAAGACGGGTGGGGCGTTTCCTGTCTGCTTCGACGGCAGGCCTCCCGAGCGGGGTGACGTTATCGCATGCACCCTCCGAACGACGGAAATAGGGCGGCTCGTTTGATCTTTGCTTCGGCCGCGTTCGTCGCCCCACTCGCGCGCTTTTAACCGTGGTAGAACATACAATGTGCGGGGGAATCTTATCAAATAGGACTTTATACGGGAAGGACATGACGGCGACGGCAAGGGCAAAAACCTGTCGAGACTTTCGATATAACTATCGCAATAAACACACACACACACACACACGTTTCCGGTGCGCACGTTTTTATCTACAATAAGTTCCGTGTTCCATTAAACGAACAGTTGTCGGTACCGCTTCGTGTTGTCTCTTTCTGTGTCCCGTGTGGTTTTGCGGTTACCAAAGCCAAAGTCATGCCAGGGTCCCAGCGCCTTGATCACGGGCTTCGTTGCACGCGCCTCGCATGTCGTCGCGACAGAGACGCGACGCCGGCCAAGGACCTGCAGCGAAACGCTAGTGCGGCGCGTTCGCAAAAAGGAACATTGGCTCAAGGCCGGTCTTTCGTGCCGCCACTGCCAGGGGCGCTGGCTGCATCCAAGTTCACTGACAATTCGCGGTGACCATAGAGTTTCCTACAATACTTACTAGAGGGAACTCTGGCGCTGGTGTCTATGGGAGCTGCAATGCATCGCGCTTCAGCCAGCATGGGAATCATGGTAGTACACGATTTGTCTAAACTTTCGTTCTTTCGGCTCCGTTGGGCTCCGCGTCGCCTGCATCCGCTTTCTCGCAAAACGAAGTTCAGCAAAAATCAGCAGTTTCACTTCACCACTTTAATTCTTTAGGCTCACCGATCCAAATCTGGTCACGAAGTTCACACGATCCATTCTTTTTATCCGAAAGAAACCAAAAACATAGCAATAAACAAAGCCACAAGTGCGTTCGTAGCCCACAGCACGAAACTAGGCAAATCCGTGTACTACCCATCATTCCCATGGTGGCTGAACGATCGCAGCGCCAGAGTTCCCGCTAGGTCATTTTAGGAAACTCTATGGCGGTGACGGCATCTAGCAGCGCCTCTTGTCTTGTGGTGCAACTGTAGACAGGTAGCTGCCGCTACAAAATAGGCTGCTGCAGCCGGCAACCAAAACTGAGCTATCGCTCGACAAACGTGGTTATACCGCTTTTAACCGTGGGGAGTTATTGTAGCGGATTTCTCAATTTCACGCCTTGTCGATTTCGCAGCGGCCGTTCGCGAACAGAACAAAAAATTTGCGTAGCTTGCACTGGAGGCGCAATGCCAAAGAGACAGCAGAGATTATGGGTACCTGTGTAGTCCTGGCAATTGCTGCTTCGCTTAGCTTTGTAAGTTCTTTTTCTTTCTACTTGTATTTCTTTGTTCTCTCTCCTCGTTGTTCTTACGTCTTATTTTTGTGTTTTTCTATTTATTTCGCTCTGTCTCTATTCCTTTATCTTTTTTGCTCTTTCTATCTTTCTCCCTTTTCATCCCTTTCTTTTCATCCCACTCTACTTCTTTGTCTCTTTTTTTATTCTCGTTCTTACTTTTTCTTTCTGCATTTTGTTCTATTTCTCTCTTCCTCATTCCTTTTATGCTTTATTCTCTCCCCTTGCCTTTTCCCTCCTCCTCATCATCACATCTCTCCTCCTCACCCTCACTTCCCTTTCCCATCTCTTTGCTACACTATGGTATACAATGATATGCTATTTTCACGGGGTCGTGACGTCGAAAAAGGCAGCAGTCGGCGTGTCCGATAAAACACTTTATTTGGCCGAACCTGTGCCCGAAAGTAGAACTACAGCAATACACACTGTACACTGATAGCGCGAACAGAGCGTCGGCCGTCGGTAAACTGCAAGGTAAATGTAAATGGCAGCGAAGCTTCCATAGAAGCCCATACGTTCAGAAAATGGCTGCTCATCAGCTGCTCATGGGGCTTAGCGCCATCTGTGTGAGGAGGGAACACTTCATGGAACAAAAAATAAAGTTGATGTGACGCAATATCCGGTAAAAAAGTGACGTCATCTTTGGCACTAGCGCGAAATTTGATCTCAAAATATTCTTCTTAGCGCCTTATCGGCTAAGGGCTCGCGCTACGGTGAGCAGCAAGCCCTTGGCGAATGCGCTTGAAGCCAACGCATACGAACTAATATCGACCCGTGATTAAACAGCTGTTTAAGTGTACCGTCGTGCAATTCGCCTTGGTTTTACCAGGAAACATTATTCTTTGAGCTTTTATTCTGCATTCGTGTCATCTTCCACAGCGTGTATAAAGTAGGCAACAGCGTACCTCTCATGTTTGCAGCGTTGCTTATTTGCTTCGCACGTGCGCAGGGGACTTAAAGAGCGCATTGCATGTGTGCTTCAGTTCTAACGAGAAAAATGACGCCTGGTCAGGCCAAAATAATGATATTTCAGTTTCATTCAATGGTCACAATAACGCAATTTAACACACCATACAGAATGAGCAACAAATGTCGTAATAAGTACAAAAAGTGCGTACACTATGTGCATTATGCTTTGCCTTATGTTCCGATAAATTAACCTTACGTGTAACGTATCAAGACATGCGAATTGTAGTGATTATAGCCGACAGATAACTAAGCGATCTGCTCACCGATAACAGGAAATATAGTAGGCCGCGTGTTCACGAAGGAAACCGGGCAGCAGGAATACTGATGCATGAAAATCCAGCACGCACACTACTCCGAACCGCTGCCCCGGTGTCTTATCTAGAAGAGAGGGCTCCCCAGGTGAACGCGTGTTGCTATTACATCCTTGAAACACCACATCGTTTCCGCGAGTACCGAGGAAAGCGTTCTGCGTGAAATGCTAGCGCGTCGTGCCGTTGTCCTTGAACACCGTAGCCAACACGTTCACCAATGATGAAACGCACATCGCAACTTCGCGCACACAAAATCAATTCTCACACATAATTCACAGAACGCATGCAAGTGCGAAACACCAGAACACCTGAGGGGGCGTGTCGCCGCAGACGAACTTACGAGTGCGCCTTTCCATGCACCGCAAGGGCTGCACTGAATGACAATGACGTGCGCCTCACTTCAGGGGGCGCTAAGAAAAAGGTTTTTCGTAAGAATTTAACACTGTCGTACATTCTTGGCACATTGCACCTACATAATATGTTCGGGAAATAAATGCAATTTGTAAAACATAACATTGCTTTACGTATGAATAGAACTTGGTTTTTCGCTATTAGTGTTTGTTCCCTCCAAACATAGTCGCGCTTCAATCGCAGCACCCATAACTCCCCTTGCTGGTGTCGTTGGCAATAGGTTCTGAACCGTTTTTTTTCGCCCGAAGCTTCGCGACCTATTTGAATCGACCTTGTAAACTGCTCAGCGGTAAGGCATGCCGGTATTTATACATGCGGCATCGAACATTCGAGCCTTATCGCTGGTGGCCCCGTTAATTCCAGGATAAACTCAACTGTTCGCGTTTGCGCGCTCAAGCCTATAGGAAGATTCTGAAATAATCTGGAAGGTTCCCAGACATTCGGGCGCGGTTTACGCAAGACAGTGATTATACGTGTAACGGAGCAGTTACATAAAAATGACAAAAAGAAGCGCGCGTGGCACTATGCTCGGCTAGCGTGCCTGGATAGCCGAGTGGTTAGGACGCTCGCCTTCGGATCGAGGGTAGGCTGGGCAGTGGCGTATAGCCAGGGGATGGCGCACCAGGCGCGTGCTGCCTCCACCCCGAAATTCTTTAATGTACACGAAAGTGTTTTATGCCGGGGTCTACCAAGACCTTTATTACGTATTTCCGTCACGGAAATGCTTCAGTAAAATGAATGTCATCAAATGGCAAAGAAAAAAAAACTAAGAAAAATTTCCGTGTATAGGAGACGAACCCATGACCTCTGGGTCCGCGACGATGGCTGGCGGGCGTTTAGCCCACTGAGCTACCGCCAAACACAACGAAGGCTACATGAACGCGCCTTTTATGTTTCACACTTTCCTCTCAGTGCTATGGATGGATGGATAGATGCTATGAGCGCCCCCTTTCTATTGGGGCTGACATGCGTGCCACCAGGCTCGAAAAAAAAAGAAAAAACGCACCGTTGCTACGACCTTCGCATTCAGCACGTTTCCAATAATGTCTAATTTTTCAACGCTTTAGCACACCGCGAGGTGGTGGCTTTTAGCCCAAGCCTCGGTCATAGCATCCGTCCATATCGAAAAAATCACAGCATATCCACGGAGTGAATGATGATGAGTGGGCGAAGCTGCGGAGGTTCATCGGTAAACCGTGAATCTTCCGTGAATTCTGCCCAGTACATCATCACCGACGTGAGATCGGGCGCGTTTATACTAAAGGTTCCATGAGTTATGACGACTTGCAGCTCACTTTAATTTCACATGTACGCTGTGAATTTTCATTGTTTAGAAAACCATTGCTTAGAAAACATCTGGCGTCTTTCGTTAAGCAGCTGGCGTCTTTTCGTTTTGCTTTAGAAACATCTGGCGTTCTTTCGTTTTGCTTTTACAAAACATCTGGCGTCTTTTGTTGGTTTATTTCATCAGTCAACGGCGTTTGAACAAAATTTTATTGTTTAATCACGCACAGGAGAAATCTCACCAGGCACTACCTTGGAGGTAAAGAATGGCTGCTAATGGGAATGAGAGACAGAAGAAGTCGGCTTTTAGCTAACGCTGCGAATTTTATTGTTCAACAACGCACAGGAAAAATCTCCCACCGGCACACCTTGCAGGTCAAAGCGTAAGACTGGTTACATACTACGCTACGAGGGACGAACGGGTGCCCTATAAGGAGCTTCGCCCCTAAAATAGCTCTCCGACGCTCGCCCGGCTGTCGCACCACATTCCCTGCTCGCCCTATGAGAATTAACGGCCAGGCTATAGAGGAAAGACACGACGCGCGTAGCGTTTCTCTTCGCGTTTCACGACGCTTAGAAGGAGTGCACATTGAGTATCAGTGTTTATTATGCGATTGTTCATGCCATATTTGCGCGGTATTCACCATATGCAATGTCCACGTATACGTTAAGAAAGTCAGCAACCGCAAGGGTTAAATCACGATCATGGGGGTTAGTCGTCGGTATGGAGATGTGCCACTAGGCGTCAACGTGAGTGCGTCCACATCAGGCGGTGCTATATCTGCCAAACAACAGTAGCCATTGTATAAGCTCTCATATACCAATGCATTATAAACAATCAACTACTTGTATTTGTGTTTCGCGACGTCATTTGGGCATGGGCGCTGCGCTGGCGCTGTGGTATGAGTCGAGCGCACATTATCAGAACGCCGGACGAGCAGCGCGCCTGCGCTAAACGCCGACGAGGGCAGAGACAGGAGTGCGCCCTTTCAGCTCCGCTGCTCACCCACGTTCGGACAGTGGAATGCCTTAAATTTGTTACGCAAGGGAATAACAAGGGAGATCCTTACCAGATTTGCCGCCACGTTTCTTGGAAGCTGCGGAGGTAGTCGACAACGACATGGATGTCTTGGAGGAAGACTTGGGCTTTCTGGCATCCAAAGAAAGGCAGAATTCTTTGAAGAGTCGGTGACATCGTTAACACTTGGCGTGTTGATTGCACAGAGGCTCCGAACAGGGCTGCATAGTCCGGAGTTAGGATCTGATGTCTGCACTCTGCTTTGATGCCGACGCCATGCCTCTGAAAGGGAGGGAGGCAAAACTAAGACCTGGATCAGTGGACGTAAAACAGGCACACTTCAGGGCAGCTGGCGGTATTGCCTCTAAGGGAGGCAAGTTTTCACTCCCATGTCATGTTTTTTTAATTCCCATGTCAAATTTCCTATTCTGCTTCCTATTGAGGACGGAACTGGAGAGTACGAACTGTTACTCAGGTAAACTAATAGTCGTTTTCATGAACAGTGCTTTTATACAGGTGCATGATTACAAGAGGCTATTCTTAAAGTAAGGATCGTTTGCTGTAATAGAAAAATGGCATGCTCCCGTAATCGAAATAGATGTAAGCTTGAAAGGTCTACCAGCAAAGACTTGTTGTTCAAGCAACGTGGATCTCTCGAAGGAGGCGGGCGTAAATCCGAGCCGCGAAACTCACTCACGCTGGCGTTGAAAAGAGTACAGACAGCCATGTCTTAGAGCCCAAAGGTGGAAAAAAGTTATGGTGCCGTGTATCTGCTTTGGAACGTCGCTAATGAAAATGACAAACAAACCTTCAGCTTCGGGCACACATACAGCTACTCTCCACGTACTCGCAGTTTCGACTGAGACATTTTCGCAGCGTGGCACCAACATTCTATGTCCTCAGAAGGCAGCCCACGGTGCTTTCAACCAGTTCTAACGCCGATATTGACCTCGCTGCCCGAGTCAAATTCCTGTCCCCTTGCCAGCGTTTCATGTTAGTAAAGAGGTGATAGTGAGAGGGAGCTAGAACCGGGTGTATGATGGGTGATCGAACACCTAACCGAAAATCGCTGCAGGAGCTTCTTTGTTACAGCGGCAATGTGCGGCCACGCATTGTCAGAATGCTTCCAATGGGAATCAGAATTCTGAACGTTTGGATTGCACTTTGGTTTCCTCAGTTTCCAAACGGACCAAGTCTCGTCACTTGTGACTGTCCTGTTAAACAAAGTAATCTTTTGACGATGGTGGAGCTGGAGAAACGTCAAGGTAGCGCCTATTCGCTGCGTTTTCTGATGGTCGGTCAGCATCTTGGGAAGCAGCGTCGCCAGAGGTTGCGGTACTGGAGTCGCTAACGATTGTAGGAGAAGTGTCGAGAAATTTCAGAAAATCAATGACTAAGCACAGAAACTGCGAAACGACGATTTTCTCGAATTGCCAGATCCAGGAGCTGAATAAGATCGTCGGGGGCCACTCCTGCCTTCCCTGTCCCCATCATCATGACGCTGTGCGCCTGCTTCGAATTTCTCAAACAAGGCCTCACCTTGCTGCCTCATGAAAGCTGTGCCGAAGCATTGACTATTCATCGATGAACTTCAGCTGCACTGCACCGCTCAGCATGCAGAATGGAATTACGACACGCACAATGCACTTGGCAACAGACCATTATACGAGACCTGTTTACACGCCGCTGCGCGCTAAATACTGAGGGGCGACGTCATGCACTAGGCGGACATATCACTGAGATTGCGGCATGTCTGTGCGTTTCGTGATCAGATTTCCACCGTCGTTTTGGATCGGTAGCCATTCATATATTCACCGCCACGTGGTCTAGCGGTTATGGCACTTGAGTGCTGACCCTAAGGTCGCGGCGGCTGCATTTTTTTGGAGGCGAAAATGTTTGATGACGGTGTGCTTAGATTTAGGCGCACGTTAAAGGCCAACTCCGCGACTTTTCGAGGTCCATGATCGCAATGAAATTCGCTGGGTACGTTCTTTGCACGTTTCCGTCATTTGTGCCAAAATTAAGGCTTGAGACTTGCGCAGATTGTTTGCAAATGAATTTTAAAATTGTCTGCAAACGCCCTTCCGGCTTCCCACAATTATTGGCAACATTGCGTCTGTGACGTCAGTATTGGGAAGGCGCGGAAGTGACGCAGCCGAGGGCACCATAACTTCGGCGCTTCGGCCGCTACAGCGAGCGTTGGCTGTGCACAAGGCTACAGACAGCGTTGGTTTGGCCGGCGCTTCGCTGGTCGTCCCGGCTGTCACAGTTTTCATAATCCGCGCGGCGTGACCGGCATGCCTTGCACGACTTCCGGTTGGTTCGTAACAACGTCTACGTCATACGTAGACCGTACACTCGGTGGGTTTCGGTGTTGCGCTTTTTTGCTTATTTAAAATTCTTCAGTTTGCCGAGTATTTCTGCTATCGGGCCCGTAACAGGAGCGTCTCAGGACACAAAAGCACCATTACTTTGACTGGCCAAAAAATCGCCGGAGTTGGCCTTAAGGAAACCGGGTGGTCGAAATTTCCGGAACCCTCCACTACGTCGTTACTCATCATATCGTGGTTTTGGGACGGTAAACCGATATATATTATGAGGAATAGTATTCATGCTATCGTGATACATTTGCATATAATGTTTGTTTCGCTCTTCGAAGTTGCGCAAAAAGGAAAAGATAAAAATGCAACGCTTGAGCAACATTGCAGGGTCAGCACAAACATCGAACAAAACCGTTTCTTTGGAACAATTCATGAACAATTGCGGCCCCGTAATTAGGCCACACAGCTTTCATGGCTACACACGTATAGCTCTTTCAAGCATTTGTTTAGGAAATGTTACCGCATAGTAAAGAACAACTACATGCAAACTTCGAATGCGTGCGAGCAATGCTTTATCGAAATACAAACAATGCTCCAAATGCTTATAATAAACTCTTGGACACGTTTTGCGTGCCAAAACCAGAATTTCAATATGAGGCACGTTTGGAAGGCTACCAGAATTTCAACCAACAGGTGCCCCAGAAGTAAATCGGAGCACGCGAGCTGTGACCAAACCGGCCAAAACTGCATGCCAGCGCGGTCTATCAGAAGATGCGCTGCAGATAGCAAGTGCGTTGCATAACCGGATGATCCATCCCAATATTTTGATGCTCGCCTTATCGCCGGCTCGAGCGAAGCTGCGCTACTACCATCACTGCTCGTCAGGGGATGCTTTCAAAGCTTTTGCATTTGTTTGCCCGCGTCGTCAATAATTCTTCGTAGGCATGCGCGTTGTGCATCACTAAGAGTGCCACCACTTTGCCCCTGATGAGCAGTGATGGTAGCAGCGCGTCTTCGTCGAGCTTGCCATAAGGCGAGCATCAAATACCGGGATAGATCAGCCGGTTATGCCGACGTACTTTCGCTATCTGCAGCACATCATCTGATAGAGCGAGCTGGCATGCAGTTTTGCCTAGGTTGGCCACAAATCGCGTGGTCCGTTTACTTTTGGAGCACCTGTACAGTGACATCGCACCGTGAAGGCGCGTCCAGCATTCCGCCTCCATCGAAATACAACGGCCGTGGCGGGGATCGAACCCGCAGCGTGCGAGTCATCAGCCGAGCACCGTAATCACAGTACTATCGCGGCGGAGTGCTTGAAATATTTTAATGCTTTGCTGTTTTACCGATATCATTGGACCCAGACATTTGATGATTTAATGAAGACCTTTATTCAGTACAGTGAAGTCCAGTGAAGTTGATTCGGGACAGGCCTCAGCCTCGCCATCAGCCGGGAGCCCTGGGCTCAGCGCCCTCGAATCGCTGGACGGCCCAGAGTTGTTTTAATGCTGAGCAGAGCCACCTCCCAACGCGCCCTGCGGTTCCTGACTGCCTTCTCGCGGTTTCTGCTTGCATTGTCGCGTTATCTCGAACATTCCCATAGTCCGAAGCCGCGGCGCAGTGGTTATGATGCTCGCTGCTGACGCGAAGGTTCGCGGGTTCGATCTCGGCCGCGTTCGGTAGAGGCAAAATGCTAGAGGTCCATGCACTGTGCGATGTCAGCGCACCTTAAAGAACACCAGATGGGGGAAATTTACGGAGCCCTCCACTACGGCGTCTTTCATAATCATATCGTGGTTTGGGACATAAAACCCCATATATTATTATTTCGAACATTTCCATAGTATGTGTCCCAAGGTTATCCTTCACTGCGTTACACGCCTTGCATTTATCTGTCCAATAAATATCAGAATAAGAAGACGAGAGATACGTGGATTTGGGTGTGTGTTTGCAGGTGTCACCCCAACTGCCTGCTTTGTATTTAATCTGTTGCGCGGTGGTGTGTATTTCGGTCTTCCTAGCTTTCAGTGCTGTGTTATTTACTCGTAGCTCGTCATACGTTCCTCACACTCTTCTGCGCGTGCAGCTTTGGTCGAATGGAAAATTTTTTAGTGCGATGCACTTACAGACCGAAAGCAAACGGCATTTATTCGTGACCACACAGTTCCAAGCGAAACGAGCGCCGAGTTTCGCCGGTAGGCCGAGAGAGGATGCCACCATCCCATCATCGGGAAGTTTGAGGGTTTCGCCGCTAGGGGCGCTTTCACGCAGCGCCCAATAAAGTCTATCGCCCAATAGGAAGGCATCGGCTTTCTGAACGGTTTTCCTGCCACGGACGCCGCTGAGGAGGCTCGCCGAGAGCGACAGCCATCGCTTGCGCGAGAACTGCAGTGCCGACGAAGAGCGGATCTCGCCGTTGGGGCGAAGCGAGCACAGAAAAAACGACTACGTCGATTGCTCAACCCTACTATAAGAAAATAGGGCAAAGCAACCAGACGTCAACAACGTATGGAAAATCCGAAGGTGACAGCCAGAGCGAAACAAGCGAAACCCCGGTATCGAGCCGATCCCGAGGTGTGGGCGCGAAAAGGAACACACAGGGACAGGGCATGCATTGAACTTTGTCAGCATTGACTGTAAATAAATTCTCGGGTTTTTTGTGCCAGAACCAAGGCATGATTCAGACGCACGCCGTAGCGAGGGACGGTGGAATCAAGATTGTGACTAGGGATTCCCTGACTAACGCTGGATTCTAAGTACACGTCTATTTTTAATACGAATAGCCGATGAAAGCATTCGAGCAGTAGTTGAAGGAAGTTTAAGCGACCCGCGAATCATTCACAGTTCGTTATCGTTGGATGCACGTTTGGCACGGTGTTTGCCCTATTTACGCAATTTGGTATCTTGGTCGCAGCTATGTTTTGTAGTCTCCAGGAGACCATGGCATCCCCGACTAATCTTCGAACGCTCCCGAGTTGTTTGCATGGCTAAGTTAGTGCAAATGCGATATAGTTAACGCACATTGTTTGCGCTTTGCCCACGCATATGCAATACTGTGTCACTTCGATCGACCAAGTATACACAACGGCCGTGATAAGCCTGTACTGTGCAAGTCGTACTTAAATTTGTGTTGCGGTGCGCGAAGGTCACGTGGCGCTACCTGACATTCCGAATTTCGGTGATGGCTTCAAGAATGCGAGCTTGTACCCGCTTGGCGCTTCCCTGCATCTTGAGAAGGATTAAACGCGAGTGTCCGTATCGGGGTGCAGTAGAATACGTGACCTACTTTTGCGCAGGTGTCCTTTTTGTCTGGGTTCGCGTTTTTGCGGAAAATGTGTCTCTGACACATTTGAGCGGTTGCGACACCAGGTTTTTTTGCTGTATCTAGGGCGTGCAGAGTGTTTTTGCTTCCCAATGAAGTCTTGAAACCCGGTACCCAAGCCTTCACTTCGATATACTTATGTCGATATACTAATGTTGCAATACGTGTTTGTCCTGCACATACGCAAACTCAAGGCAATTGCACTCGAACCTTGACCAGATCAGCAAAAGGTGATCTAGGGGCGGGCTTGGGTACCCGCGCTGTTTAAAAAAAATTGAGAACTTTTGTGCTTAAGACCCCAAGCCCTTAGTGTGCAAATATTTGTACTACTTTGTACTTCCAGCTACCCATAGGGACTACAAAGGAACGCAAGGACTTACGTACGCAAGCGGAACTCTCTAATAGAGACCGGAACGAGCGTGCGACGCATGTGCATTGTCGGCATCCCAAGGCTCTATTCAAAAGGTAAAGGTACCATATTGTAAAACTGTCGAATGAATACTACTAAATACGATCGAATGGAAATTCGAGCAAAAAATGAGCACGCAGGCTTACCTTGGTGTTCAAACTCGGCGTAATCGTGGCTACTGCAGGCGTGTGCCACTGGAGTTGTCACCACATACGGGTAGCAAAATGCTACGATCGCTAATCCTGAGTGTCGTCGGTGTCAATGCTGCGGACTCAGCGCTGTTGGCACCACTTATGACTTTGTCATTAATCTCCTTTTTATCGCCTTTAGCTCGGTAATGATTAGTACCTAAAAAACCAACCACAACAGTTAGATAATAAATAGCCTTAGATATGCCTGCTTGTCATGCACACCCGACTGGGCTTTACTATGGCAAAACTTTATGGTGTTGCTCTTTCAAGCCCAACGTAAAAGAATCGGAACGTGTCCAGTCACGCAAAATGGAAGGGCAGGTATTTATTAGGATGGGGTCAATGCGCCTGCGCGATTTTATGAATATACGAGGCGAAAGCCACAATAAAGAGCCCGATAGCGAAGAACATCGATCTTTGTACGCGCACGAGTGAATTTTTATTCAGTTGCGCAATAAAGAACCTCAGTTCGTGAAAATAATTAGAACCCTCAAACTTGGCGTCCCTCACAATCATATCCTGGTTTGGGACGTAAAACCCCAACAATTATGATCGTTAGAATGAACTCCTTACTTGAACATTGTTTTACTGAACGATATATTTGTGTACCTATTATTTTTTTGATGTTGGCATATTGTTTGCTGAGCAACAATGAGTAGCCGGTGCTGCCATAAAGCACCAACCTCTCCTATTGATCATTTCAAGAAAGTCACAGGGTCTATGCATTCGCTTAAGACGACTCGCCAAAAGGCGTATTTTAAATGCGCATCTGACGCTCGGGGTAGTGTCTGTTCTGCGGCGTCCGCACCCATAGTGAGCATGCGCCAACACTCCCCTCTGGTGGAGGAGATGGCGTGAGCACTGTCCGCTTCGTTTCTCTCTCTGCGCCACAGCTGTGCGCTCGTATATAATGCGGCGCGCGCTCGCTCCCGTTGCACTCTAGTTCGCAACGGCGCTATGGACGCTCGCGAAGCTGAACGGAAACGGCAACGCCGACAAGAGTCTCGAGGCTGCGAAAGCGCGCGTTCGCTGTGCTTTCGTCATTCTCTCTCTGTGCAACGGTGTGCGAAACGTCATGAACAACGTCAACGTCGGCGCTAGTTGCAGCGGCAGCGCCACGCCGCGGAGCAGAGGAAGGCTCGGGACGCCGCACGTAAACGTCAGCATCGGCAAGCGGGTAATTCAAACGGCTCGACAACCACCGTCTCATAGGTCACATAAGAGAAACGGAAACTCGATGCGCACTCCCCGCGATGATTTCGCATCCCGCCATGGTGCCCATAGAGATGATGTATTTGTTCTCAGTTGATGTATTGATCCTCCCCCGGCTAATTCCGAGAGCTTCCTCCAGCTACAGTGGTTTTGAACTGCCTTCAGGATCAGGGGCATTGCAAGCTTTCTGAACCTGACCTGATTCTGCACTGCCTCCATGATCGGCCCACCTATGACCGAGCGACGATGCCATGCGATGACGTCATGAAGTGACGTCGCAATTTTGGCAATCTGTGACGTCCTAATGGCGACTTTTGCATCACTCGTGTTGAACGGCGACACCGGTCAGTTCTCGCATTTTAGGAGGCATCTAAGGTTTTAACCTTAATAAAAAAAGGAGCCGACATCACGGCGGGACTTCGCCTTCCTTTTCCATCGTGGGCGGAGCCCGCCGCTTTATCTGGTGGTCTCGGCTACCCTATATCAGTTCCTCAGTCAGGACTCAAAGTTTTAGGGCGAAGATTTAATGTCTCATACTCGCGGTGTCCGTCCGTCCGTCCGTGCCATCACACGGTGCCAGCTGTGGCCTCTCACACTCTCAGCAATCACGTAATGACACAGCGGCGCATTGCGTGTTCCCTTTTTTTCTCTCCTTTTTTTCCCTCTCCCCCAGTATGTGTTTAACTCCCCCAGGCCTCCTCCTCCACTCTAACTCTAACTTCTCCTATAATTTTCTCCCCTTTCCCCCCAGGTGTCGCGGTTGTGGTGTCCTCGCCTGAGACACAGTTACTTCGTGACTAACCCCCACTCTTCACCCAATTTTCCCAAATAAAGAATCTCTATAACAGTTGCACGTTGCTCTTCCAACGCGCGTTGCGCAGCTGTTGCGCAACGCCGAGGCGGCGTCCAGCGGCGGAGTCGAATGGCGACAGGCTTTCCCCGAACACAGATTGGAACTTACAAATTTCCTTGAATATTTTTGTCATGTAATGTTCCCGTAACAGCGGTAGTAGTAAAGGTGTATGTTTTTGCGTCTGTAGCTGGGTTTGACACAAATTGGCCTTGGCTTTCCCTAAAACCTACAGCTTCCTGTCCCGTAGATACTAAGGTGCTACAACCAGCGACCAATCTACAATCGGCAATGCTAGAGTTGTCGGTGACCCAATCATGTTTGACACTACCTAGCATGTACTCAGTAGTCGGCGCTGAACTTCAAATTTCGCAGAGAAACTGCCTTTCGCAGACCTAGGGCATATCATAGACAGGCTTGAGACAATACTTCTACTCAGATAAGAGCACGTGTGCAGATCGACAGTTCTGTGTGCTAAAAAAGGTCACATTCGGCAATTTTTAAAATTGAAAATTGCGAAGTTACGAGATCTCCCCATGCTTTCACAGCCGTCCGCTTTTTATAGAGGACTTGAACTGACGTCACTGGAACAGCCACGTTGGAGCAGCAACGGGTGGGGCGCGAACATTGTGCTTTCACGCTAGTGTTATCACTACATCGCGTGCTGGTTCGTTATTTATGCACAGAGGCCAATAACGTTCCAGCGACGTTGTTATCACACTGAAGCAGGTTAATCACCTCGTGAATATACTGCCTAGACGTCATCTAGGCCTTCATTTGAAGCCGTGTTGTGCGCCCATGAAATCACGTACAAGCTGCCAACAAAAATATCTGGGCTTTTACATGCAGAGAGAGAGAGAAGGAATGTAGAAAGGCAGGGAGGTTAATTAGACTATGCGTCCAGTTTGCTACCCTACACATGAGGAGGGGGAATAAGGGATTAAGAGAGAGAAGGATAGACACATGTCACGTCACACACACAGTGCTGAGTTTCCCAGGTGGTCGCTCAATGAAGAACTATGATATGATTATGAGGCACGCTGTATAGGTGGGCTCCAGGAATTTCGGCCATCTGTTGTTCATTAACGTGCACTGACATCGCACCTTCGCGAAATTTCGCCTTCACCGAAATGTGACCATCCTGGCCGGGATAGAGCCCGCGACCTAGGGGTCATCAGCCAAACTCCGCAACGACTGACCACCGAAGCGGGCATCAGTCCTTTATACTATTGAGGTCCTCCAGATGTAAAATGCTTCCAGTGGATCACGCTGGAAAGTCGGCCACCGGCTTATGTTGATATAAAATATTGCGCAGTGCGAATACTTGTACATGTATCGCATTGCTCATCATCGTGCCTGCTCAAACCGCCAAACCATACTGCAACGGAAGCGCCAAGTTAAAGCAAACGACAGGGCGCAATCTACCCACCCTTGTGCTTCACACGAATGGACAAGCATTATAAGACACACTTTTTATAAAATATCTGAGGTTTAACGTCCCAAAACCAGAATATGATTACGAGA